>NC_045456.1:20423155-20423445 GCF_002776525.5 Piliocolobus tephrosceles | reverse complement strand
ATGGATGAGTGGGCATGCAGATGGGTGGGTGGATGGATGGATGGATACATGGATGGATAAATGAAAGGATGGGTAGATGGATGGATGGATCAGTGAATCGGTGGATGGGTGCATAGATGGGTGGGTAAGTGGATGGATGGGTGGATGGATGAGCGGGTGGGTGGATGGATGAGTGGGCATGTGGATGGCTGGGTGAATGGATGGATGAGTGGATGAATGGGTGCATGGCTGGGTAGATGATTGGGAGTGTGGGTGAACAGATGGGTGGGTGGGTGGACGGATGGATGGGA
>NC_045456.1:20421911-20423145 GCF_002776525.5 Piliocolobus tephrosceles | reverse complement strand
TCACCCGAGGTCGGGGGTTTGAGACCAGCCTGGCCAACATGGTGAAACCCCGTCTCTACTAAAAATACAAAAAATTAGCCGGGCATGGTAGCAGGCACCTGTCCTCCCAGCTACTCGGGAAGCTGAGGCAGGAGAATCGCTGGAACCTGGAGACGGAGGTTGCAGTGAACCAAGACGGTGCCACTGCACTCCAGCCTGGGCAACAGAGCGAGACTCCATCTCAAAAAAAAAAAGAAAATCCTCAAGAGAAAATACATTTACTCTTATGAAGTTGAAGTGGCTCATCATAAAGGTCTTCATTCTTGTTGTCTTCACACGGAGGAGGCTGCAGAGGAGGAGGAAGCCGTGGGCTGCTCTTGGTGTCTCAGGGGTGGCCGAGGCAGACGGAAATCCATGAGTCATGGCAGTTTAGAGCCGTGTTGCTCCAGGCTCAGCTGGATCTAACCTGTGTGTCTATACACAGGCACAGGTGCACACACACACACAGCATGCACCCTCTTGGCTCAAAGCCTTTAGATCAGGTTTCTCCCGTCCCCGCAGGATTGGATTTCCACAGTGGAAGGACCTGGCCCTGAGGGAATCTGGTGCTGCAGTGAGAATTCCTGGAATATTTGCAGAGAACACTTAATTACCTTAACAGAGCTGGGCGGGGGGTGGGGGAGGCGGGGCAGCCGGCCAGGGCTGGGGCCGGTGGAGGGGGCTCACACCTGCGCTGTGAAACAGGACGCCCCATAGGTTCAGCTGGTCTAGAGACTTCCATCCTTTTCTCTCTCCCTCTCCCTCTTTCTCCCTTTTTCTGTGTATCTATCTTTTTTTTTTTTGAGACGGAGTCCCGCTCTGTCGCCCAGGCTGTAGTGCAGGGGCACGATCCCGGCTCACTGCAAGCTCCGCCACCCGGGTTGAAGCAACCCTCCTGCCTCAGCCTCCCAAGTAGGCACCTGCCACCACGCCCAGCTAATTTTGCATTTTTAATAGAGACGGGGTTTCACCATGTTGGTCAGGCTGGTCTCAAACTCACAAAAGGTGATCCACTCGCCTGGGACTCCCAAAGTGCTGGGATTACACGCATGAGCCACTTCGCCCGGCTCTCTTTATATATATATATATTTTTTTTTGAGACGGGTCTCATTTTGCTGCCCAGGCTGGTGTGCAGTGGTACAGTCACAGCTCGCTGCAGCCCTGACCTCCTAGAATCAAGCTGTCGTCCCACTGTAGCCTCCCAAGTAGCTGCGAG
>NC_045456.1:20391712-20421811 GCF_002776525.5 Piliocolobus tephrosceles | reverse complement strand
GATGATGGTGAGGATGATGATGATGGTGAGGATGGTGATGATGATGATGACAATGATGATGATGGTGATAATGATGATACTTTCTGCTAAGCTCTGAGGCCCATTTGACTTGGAAAATAAAATCATGCACACTTTAGTTTTGGACCATTCATACAAGATCTCCTTTGATTGGTCTTATTTTTATTTATTTATTTATTTTTTGGAGGCGGAGTTTTGCTCTTGTTGCCCAGGCTTACGTGCAATGGCGCCATCTCAGCTCACTGCAACCTCCGCCTCCTGGGTCCAACCGTTTCTCCTACAGGCATGCACCACGACACCCAGCTGATTTTGTATTTTTAGTAGAGACAGGGTTTCTCCATGTTGGTCAGGCGGGTCTCAAACTCCCAACCTCAGGTGATCTGCTTGCCCTGGCCTCCCAGAGTACTGGGATGACAGGCGTGAACCACAGCGCCTGGCCTGGTTGGTCTTATTAAATAGGGTTTAAAAGCACACACTAGAGTCAGTTTTGGGCACCATGTAAAATGACCAGTGCTTGTCTTGTAGGGAGGATGAAACAAATTGGTTAGTCATTTATCCACTCATTTTTGTTTGACCAATGTTTAGTGTGCATATCTTCAGTGTGAGAAGCTAAGTATATAGAAATAAATGAGCAGGCAAGGTAATGGTCTACCATGCAACTGTGCATTTTGAATGAATGAAGCCCATGGTCTCTTGAAAAAAGCTGATCCTGATAACACTGTGAGGTCTACATTTTAGTCTACGTTATGGCTGTGGTGCTGTCATTCCTACTGGGTTATTTCCTGGTAACACACATGCCTATGTGCACACACGTTGATATTTCATACTAGCTTGGATCAATGATCTATGCTTGAACCAGAGTTGTAAGGACAAGCTAGACTATTCTGAAGGCAGTGTCCCCAAAGCAGAGGTAAAACTTGGCACAACAGTGGACTTCTAGGTATTTGTATGGGATTTCTGCCTTCAAACCCCAGCAGTCACTGATTTCAGATTGACAGGAGAGGAAAACATTCAACAGACTTCTCTTAAGCTCTTAGTCTTGGCCCACAAGCATGCCAGACTCCCCTGTCTTCCACGAGTTTGCTCTGATGTTGTGTCCCATTTATATCAGCCCCTTCTCTGCCCAGCTGCTTTCATGAATATGCCCCCTGTTTGCTTCTAATCCCTTGCCTTATGTTTCCTCCTTTTCTTTTTAAGCATTTCATTTAAGTAATAATATTTGTGATGGTTAATTTTATGTGTCTCCTTGTCTGGGTCACTGTGCCCAGATGTGTGGGCAAACATTATTCTGGATGTTTCTGTGAATGTGTTTTTGGATGGGGTTGATATTTAAATCAGTGACTTTGAGTCAAGACGACCGTCTCTCCGTAATGTGGGTGGGCCTCACCTAATCAGTTGAAGATATGAAAAGAACAAAATCTGACGTCCACAGAGCAAGAGGAAATTCTGCCAGGAGATAGCCTTCAAATTATTTTTTAAAATAGTTAAACTGGCTGGGCGCGGTGGCGCGCACCTGTAATTTCAGCACTTTGGGAGGCCGAGGTGGGTGGATCACGAGGTCAGGAGATCGAGACCATCCTGGCTAACACAGTGAAACCCCATCTCTACTAAAATACAAAAAAATTAGCCAGGCGTGGTGGTGGGCACTTGTAGTCGCAGCTACTTGGGAGGCTGAGGCAGGGGAATCGGTTGAACCCAGGAGGCAGGGGTTACAGTGAGCTGAGATCGCGCCACTGCACTCCAGCCTGGGCAACAGAGTAAGAGTCCGTCTCACACACACAGACACATAAAAATAGTTAAAACATGGGCATATCACATAGGAGACAAGACCAATTATGTTGATTACTTCATTCCCATTAATTTTTTAGATAAACTAACCATGGAGTTGGCCAACAAAGGGAATATCTGGGATACGGCATTTATTCACAAGAAGAAGGACTTCCTCCTTCCTTCCTTCCTACCTTCCTTCCTTCCTTCCTTCCTTCTTTCCTTCCTTCCTTCTTTCCTTCCTTCCTTCCTTCTTTCCTTCCTTCCTTCTTTCCTTCCTTCCTTCCTTCTTTCCTTCCTTCCTTTCTTTCCTTCTTTCCTTCCTTCCTTTCTCCTTCCTTCCTTGCTTTCTTCCTTTCTTCTTTCTTTCTTCCTTTCTTCCTTCCTTTCTCCTTCCTCCCTGCCTCCCTCCCTCCCTTCCTTCTTCCTTCTGTCATTCTTCCTTCCCTCCCTGCTTCCCTGTCTCCTTCCTTCCTCCCTCTCCCTGTCTCTCTCTGTCTCCCTTTCTTCCTGTCTTCCTTTCTTTCCTTTTTCTTTCTTCTCTCTTTCTTTTGTTTGTAGATCTTGGTTCTTGTTATGATTGGCACAACCACGTAGGAACCATCTGAATGGAGATAGCTTTTGTGGGGCATCATGAGGAAATTGTATATTCTATGACACAAGCTCTCGACTCCCTGCGTTTCAGTGCAAGCCGTGGCTAATTACTGGCTGGGACATATCCTTGGACTAATGTATGCACGCCTCTCTTCCTTGTTTCAGAGAACCACAACAGCGTGGCTGCAGAAGCCCTGTCATTGGAGCTGTCGTCGTTGTCTCCCCACAGCGAGAGAGCTTTTGCAAGTTTAATCTCATCACGGAGAAAGCTTTCAAAGACTTCAAAGGAAGTATTTGGTGCTCAGCTTTTCCTTCCACCCAGTGAAGAATGTGCCTGCAGTGCTTGTAACAAAACAGTCTGGCCGGTGCCATTCAGATCCTAACTTCGTATAAAAGCCGTGCCTCGGAGGAAACGTAACTAAGTTTTAAATATTCCCCTCTTTTGTTTTTTTTTTGGTTTTTGGTTTCTGGTTTTGTCATTTATTGTGCCGTAAAAGTCTACAACTGTTTAGTGATTTTGTTGTTTGGTAATTATCATATTATTCCATAAGCTTTTTCATCATCAGTGAGCTATAAAGATGAAACTGTATCCAATAGAAACTCAGCTTCCTAAAGAAAAAAATCTGATCTATTAGGTTTGTCTCCTAAAGACTGTCCTTTCTTTTATTTTACTTGTTACTGCGTACTGGGCAATTTCCTTTGGAGAAGGGCCAGCCTTGCTCAGATTGGATTTTAGAAATTGTACCATTTGATACTCCTTCTCCTCTTCCTCCTTCTCCTTTTCCTTCTTCTCCCCCTCCTTCTCTCCACCTCTGTCCTTTCCCTGCTCAGCCACACACACATACACCATAGCTTCTGGCTGTCTTCCCTTTCCTTCCAGTTCCAGTAACCGTCCACTGATTCAAGAGAGACGCTCAACAAGAACAATTTGGTTGAGCATCTCGGCCAGATGCTGAATTCTTAGTGGCTGATTCCCCTGGGATTTAGGTCCTTCCCCTGCCTTCTGCATCTGTCCTTCCCTGAGAGAACACCATCCCTGCTCAGTGACCAAGGTCTACCCGGCACGGAGCCCTCAGATAATGTCTGCTAAACGTCTCCTTGAAGAGTGTGATGTTGGAGGTGAACCCAGCATCTGGGAGGCTGAGGCGTGTGACTCATTAAAATGGAGCCACGTGGCGGTGGCCCGTGAACCAGGACTGAAATAGCTCCTTGCTCTGCTGACTCTCTTTATCCTTCCCCTGGTGTGTTCCGGCTGGCAGCCCTCACCATATGCCAGCCAGCAGGTCAGTTACACGGATGTCCAAAAACCTGGGTTTTGAGCAATGTACATGCTATGTGTGCATATCTATACGCGCAGGTGACAAAGGCAACCAGCCACAGGCGGTCCTCATTGCTGGTTCTCCCGGTGACCCAGGTACACGTCCCTGAGTTTCATCCCTTCCTGTTGAGAATTTAGTCAGGAGGTGACATTCACCAGACTGAACACAGCGACTGTGGCTTTTTGAAAGGGCAGCTCCAAGTCCAGACGGAACCACAGAACAGGACCAAAAAACGTGATTAAAGAAGGTACCCGTTAGAGTTGGCATAGCATATATATATGTAATATAAAATACAAAATATATTATACCTATTTTATATTCATAATATAAAATATAAAAATACGTATTTGCTGTGTGTATATTATATATAAATATTACAAATATATATAAAATATATGTTTAACACATTATGTTATGCATATATTAACTATAAAATATGTATATTATGTACATATTATATACTTATATTACATATGTATTGTATACTTACGTATTATATACATATATTATATTACATATATTTATATTATATATTACATATGTATTATATATTAAATATATATTTATATAATAAAATATATATAATATATATTTATATTAAATATGATACATGTATTAAATATATTTATATTATATTACATATATAATGCTTATATAATATAGATATATTTTATTATAAAAATATATATTTTATATATACACAGACACATAAGAAATATATATATTTCTACAGGTATACATATAGAAAATTACAACTTCTTTTTTAGAGATTAACTTTTTTTTTTTTTTGAGATGGAGTCTCGCTCTGTCACCCAGGCTGGAGTGCAGTGGCACGATCTCAGCTCACTGCAAGCTCCGCTTCCTGGGATCACGCCATTCTGCTGCCTCAGCCTTCCGAGTAGCTGGGACTACAGATGCCCGCCACCACGCCTGGCTAGTATTTTTTTTTTATTTTTTTAGTAGAGATGGGATTTCACCATGTTAGCCAGGATGGTCTTGATCTCCTGACCTTGTGATCCGCCTGCCTTGGCCTCCCAAAGTGCTGTGATTACAGGTGTGAGCCACCGCACCCGACTGAGATTGTTTAACTTTTTAAAATGATGATATTATAGACGTTTTGTATTTTATGTTAAAATTTATTGAGATGGCGTCTCGCTTTGTCTCCTAGGCTGGAGTGCAGTGGTGTGATCTTGGCTTATTGCAGTCTCTCTCTCCTGGGTTCAAGCGATTCTCCTGCCTCAGCCTCCCAGGTAGCTGAGATTATAGGCATGCACTACCACGCCCAGCTAATTTTTTTGTAATTTTAGTAGAGACGGGATTTCACTATGTTGGCCAGGCTGGTCTTGAACTCCTGGCCTCAGGTGATCCACTCGTCTTGGCCTCCCAAAGTGCTGGGATTAAAGGTGTGAGCCACTGCGCCTGGCCAGAAATCTTCCTTTCTTTCTTTCTTTCTTTTTGAGACGGAGTTTTGCTCTTGTTATCCAGGCTGGAGTGCGACGGTGCAATCTTGGCTGACTGCAGCCTCTGCTTCCTGGGTTCAAGTGGTTCTCCTTCCTCAGACTCCCAGGTAGCTGGGATTACTGGCACGTGCCACTATGCCCAGCTAATTTTTGTATATCTAGTAGAGACAGGGTTTCACCATGTTAGCCAGGCTGGTCTCAAACTCCTGACCTCAGGTGATCCACCCACTTCAGCCTCCGTAAGTGCTGGGATTGCAGGCGTGAGCCACCATGTCCCGCCTTTGCGTTTGTAACTCTGTCTTGCTTTCTGCATTCCAGAACCCCCAAGTAACACAGACCCTCTTCATAGGCTTATTTTGCTACTTATGCATCTTACTTAGTGACAAGTCCTTTCAATTCTATTTCCTAATTTTTGTTGGGTCAGATGCAATCTTCATATGACTTGTAACTATGCTTCCTAAATGTTGGCCACAAGTCCTTTACGAGATACATTGTCTTTCCACCAGTTTCTCACATTCTGTGGCTTGTCTTTTCACTTTCTTCAGAGTATTTCTTTTTTGTGTGTGACTTTTCCTCCCTGACTGGAAAACATCAGGCCTATGTAGGCACCTTATAAGCTGTAAAATTGCTTTATCTGAATTTTGCAATTTAGACTTTGATTTTGACCATGAAGAAAAGACTTGTTGGCTGGGTGCGGTGGCTCACGCCTGTCATCCCAACACTTTGGGAGGCCAAGGTGGGTGGATCACAAAGTCAGGAGTTCAAGACCAGCCTGGCCAATACAGTGAAACCCCGTCTCTACTAAAAATACAAAAAAAAAAAAAAAAAAAATTAGCCAGGCATGGTGATGGGTGACTGTAGTGCCAGATACTCGGGAGGCTGAGGCAGGAGAATCGTTTGAATCCAGGAGGTGGAGGTTGCAGTGAGCCGAGATCACACCACTGCACTCCAGCCTGGGCGACAGAGCGAGACTCCATCTCAAAAAAAAAAGAAAAGAAAAGAAAAAAAAGGAATCATCATAGTCCCTTGGCCTCCTGTAGAAGATACCATCGTTAAATGCAATTCATCATTTTTTTTTTTTGAGATTATAGAAGCCACAGCACGCAATGGTTTTGTGATTTACATGGAAGTCCATGATTTATTTTGAGTTAATTTGTATCAAAGCTAGCAGGTTGAGGTTGCGATTCATTTTTTGATGTTGCTGTGTCTCCTTGCTCCAGAAATTTCAGTGAAATGGATATTCCTCCTCCATTCAATTACTTTTGCTCCATGGTCAAAAATTAGACATAATTCCAGGTATCTGTTTCTGCGTTCTCTGTGCTGTTCCATTTATTTATGTGTCTTATCTTTGTTCCATGCCATACTCTCCCCATTTTATCACAGCAATATAATAAGCCCAAAACGTGTGTGATCTCTGTCACTTAATTCTTTCTCAAAATGGTTTCAACTCGCTTTTCCATTGCTTTATACATGTTGCAATAATCTTTTCTATGTATATTTTTTAAAAATTTCTAGGTATATTTTTAAAATGCTTGGATTTTTATATGAATTTTGTTTGTTTCTTGAGATGGATTCTCGCTCTGTCGCCCAGGCTGGAGTTTAGTGGCGCAATCTTAGCTCACTGCAACCTCCACCTCCTCAGTTCAAGCAATTATTTCTGCCTCAGCCTCCCAAGTAGCTGGAATTACAGGCGCCTGCCACCACACCCAGGTAATTTTTGTATTTTTATTAGAGACGTGGTTTCGTCGTGTTGGCCAGGCTGGTCTCAATCAAACTCCTGACCTCAGGTGATCTGCCTGCCTCAGCCTCCCAAAGTGCTGGGATTGCAGGCGTGAGCCACTGCATCCAGCCTGAATTTTGTTAACTTTGTAAATCAGTTTATTGAGAACGGACATCTTTACTGTAGTGAATGTGCTCCATGAACGTAGTATGCCTTTCCTTTATTTGGGTCTTCTTTCATGTTTTTCATGAGAATTTTTATAATTTTTATCATACAGAACTACATATGCTTGGTGAGATTTATATATAAGTATCTCATTCTCTTTGGAGCAATTTAAAATAGTTTGTTTTTTCTTTGAGACAGAGTCTCGCTCTGCAGCCCAGGCTGGAATACAATGACACGATCTCGGCTCTCTGCAACCTCCGCCTCCCGGGTTCAAGTGATTCTCCTGCCTTAGCCTCCCGAGTAGCTGGGACTACAAGCACCTGCCACCTCGCCCAGGTAATTTTTTTGTATTTTCTGTAGAGACTGGATTTCACCATGTTGGCCAGGCTGATCTCAAACTGCTGAACTCAGATGATCCACTCACCTCGGCCTCCCAAAGTGCTGGGATGACAGGCGTGAGCCACCACACCTGGCCTAAAATACTATTATATTTTGTATTTTGGTTTCCCCTTGTTCATTATCACTGTATAGAAATACAATAGATTTTTATACATGTATCTTGTATCCTGTGAACTTATTGAGCTCATTTATTAGTTCTAGAAAGTTTTTTTCCAGATTATTTGAGATTTCTATCAAGACAATTAGATCATCTTCAAAGAGAGACAATTTTTTTTTCTTTTTTTCCATGAGGGTTTGTTTTTACTCTTTGACTATTGTTTGTATATTTTGAATTCTTCCTAATGATTTTTTTAAAGCCAAATGATGTTTGGATCCTTCCTGTACTTCCCTAGACCCCATCCTGGAAAATCCCTCAAGATATACTGAGGTCAGAGGTCTCCAAGGAACAGGTGCTTTAAACCCTGCTCCGTGACCACGTGACTTACCCAACCCTTGCAAATGCTTCCAGAATATGTCTTTCTTTAGTCTTTTGCTGATACGTTTAATCAATTCACCAGTTTAAAATGTTTTATTCATACTGTAAATAAACCAGCGTTTCCCCGTGACTTTTCCCCTTTATAGTCAAAGCTGTACACACTGAGCCCACTGCCTTTTAATGCTTTCTGCTTTGCCAAAACCACCCTTACTTTTCTGCCTATTGAAACATCATCGTCAGGGCCGGGCGCAGTGGCTCACACCTGTCATCCCAGCACTTTGGGAGGCTGAGGCAGGCAGATCACGAGGTTGGGAGTTCGAGACCAGCCTGGCCAACATGGTGAAATCCCGTCTCTACTAAAAATACAAAAATTAGCTGAGTGTATGGCAGGCGCCTCTAGTCCCAGCTACTCAGGAGGTTGAGGCAGGAGAAGCGGAGGTTGCAGTGAACCGAGATGGTGCCATTGCACTCCAGCCTGGGCAACAGTGCGAGACTACGTCTCAAAACAAGAACGAAAAAACGTCATTGTCAATATTCATTTTCGGTTTGAGCCTCCGTTTCTTTCTCCTTTAAATGAAATTGCTTAAGAGCAGATGTTCTTCAGCACTGTATTCCTCCTTCCCAGTTCTCTTTGTTTCTCCTGCTGGATTAAAAATCTTAAATAATACCCATCTTGTTGGCACCAGACTCGCGTTGCCGAAATCCCATTTAGCTAAGCTGGCGTTGTGATCTCCCGGGTCTTCTAATGACATGCTTAAGCATGCCCCCCTCGGTGTGTGCAGGGGAAGCTGTGTCACTCATGTTGATCTGTCAGAAATGAACACAACAGCTCCCCTGCCAGTAGGATGCCCCGGGCTGGGCTCTGCCTGTCCGCTCCCTGATGGAAGGTGGCTATGCAATTTCTCATGCTGCCTTCTTGGAATAGTACCGAGAGTACGTCCACAAAATAATGCTGTGGCAGGCTGAATTACAGCCCCCAGTCACATACGGTCCTTATCCTTAAAACCCATGGATAGCCTGTAATGAGGCTGAGGTGGGCAGATCACCTGAGGTCAGGAGTTCAAGACCAGCCTGGCCCACATGGCGACACCCCGTCTCTACTAAAAATATAGAAATTGGCCGGGCGCGGTGGCTCATGTCTGTAATCCCAGCACTTTGGGAAGCCAAGGCAGGTGGATCACAAAGTCAGGAGATCGAGACCATCCTGGCTAACACAGTGAAACCATGTCTCTACGAAAAAGAAAAAAAAAAAAAAAATTAGCCGGGCATGGTGGCGGGCACCTGTAGTCCCAGCTACTCGGGAGGCTGAGGTAGGGAGAATGGCCTGAACTCAGGAGGCAGAGTTTGCAGTGATCCAAGATTGTGCCACTGCACTCCAGCCTGGGCGACAGAGCAAGATTCTGTCTCAAAAAAAAAAGAAAAAAGAAAATTATCTGGCTGTGGTGGTGCGAGCCTATAATCCTGGCTACTCAGGGTGCCAAGGCAGGAGAATCACTTGAACCCAGAAAGTGGAGGTTGCGGTGAGCCGAAATCACGCCACTGCACTCCAGCCTGGGCGACAGAGCAAGACTTCATCTCAAAAACAAACATAAACAAACAACAACACTAAAACAGGAATAGGGTTACATTATGTGGTAACGGACTTTAAAGATGCAGTTCAGTTAATGATCTTGAGATGGGAGGATGATATTGGGTGATTGACGTGGATCCTCAATGTCATCATCAGCATCTCTCTAAGGAGGAGGCAGAGAGAGACTGGACTAGCAAGAGAGTACACGATGTCAGGACGAAAACGAGGTCCGATGTGGCTGGCTTTGAAGACGGAGGAACGGGCGACAGGCCAAGAAATGAAAGGAATACAGCTCTGAAAGCTGCAAAAACGCAAAGGATCAGCTTCTCCCTAGAGCCTCCGGAAGACACACTGCCCTGCTGACACCGTGATTTTAGCCCAGGGAGGCTGACTGTTGCAGTTCTGACCTCCAGAACTGTAGGATCATGTACTGATGTTGTTTCAGCCCAATAGATAACTTCCTACAGCAGATATAGCGCTTCCTATAGCCAGCCTTACTTGGACTTCAGTGGGAGCCTTTTTGGACAATGTGATAAGTGGAGTTCTCTCCTTGCCATCAAAGTGCCAGCTTTCAGCCTGCTGTTGGGGAAGAGATGATGGTTGCCCACGGGGTCTGCCTTCCATCACAGGCTTGTGTGCAAAGAGGTGTTTTTTTTTGTTTGTTTTTGAGACGGAGTCTCACTCTGTGGCCCAGGCTGGAGTGCGGTGCCGGATCTCCGCTCACTGCAAGCTCCGCCTCCCGGGTTCCCGCCATTCTTCTGCCTCAGCCTCCCGAGTAGCTGGGACTACAGGCGCCGCCACCTCGCCCGGCTAGTTTTTGTATTTTTTTTTTAGTAGAGACGGGGTTTCACCGTGTTAGCCAGGATGGTCTCGATCTCCTGACCTCGTGATCCACCCGTCTCGGCCTCCCAAAGTGCTGGGATGACAGGCTTGAGCCACCGCGCCCAGCCACAAAGAGGTTTTGTTTCTTTGATGTTGTTGTTGTTTGAGACAGAATCTCGCTCTGTCACCCAGGCTGGAGTGCAGTGGTGCAATCTTGGCTCACTGCAACCTCCGCCTTCCAGATTCAAGGGATTCTCTTGCCTCAGCCTCCTGAGTAGCTGAGACTACAGGCGCCCATCACCACACCTGGCCAATTTTTGCATTTTTAGTAGAGATGGGGTTTTACCATATTGGCCAGGCTGGTCTCAAACTCCTGACCTCAGATGATCCACCCACCTCAGCCTTCCAAAGTGCTGGGATGACAGGTGTGAGCCACCGCACCTGGCCTATATGCAAGGAGTTTCTAAGAAAGAGTGTGTTCAAGGAAGAGCATCAGGTAGCGTTGTTTGAGAACTCACAACCTGCAGAGGCAGCAGTAAACATGTCTGATGCACTTTCCTGAGAGTGTTCAATTGGGTTAGTGTAAGAATCCCACCATTTCTGGCTCCCATATCTTCCAACGTAGACATATCACCTCTGACTTTGCAGAAGAAACCATCTGCGGTAGAAATGATAGCAATGTCCATATTATCATTCCCTTTTATCATTAGAACAGCTGATGCTTCTTGAACTATACATACCGGATTGAATCCTCGCAAAGGGAAAGTCGGAGATCAGAGATCAGCCTCGTCTGCAAGGTCAGGCAGGAGTCATATACCAGGTAAGCCCTGACTCCAGCTTGCGTGGATCTCACCACAAAGCACAGGCTAATGTTAACCCCCAGGCCATTTTCAGGTGCATCCAGTCTCTGGGACACATCGCCTGTCATTTCCATCAAGACTGAGCTTCCAGGAGGGGAGGTTTTATCCTGACAGGACAGACCTGGGTGTTCAGGCTAATCTCCAACCATTACCTCCACTCAGGTGTGTGTGGTAAATCCCCAGTTACTAGGAGCCCCATGTCACTGTGACCTAAGTCACTTGCTCCATACATACCCTCTGGCTGCGTCTGTTTTGTGTTGCTGTGAAGGAATCCCTGAGGCTGGATCATTTATAAAGAAAAGAGGTTTATTTGGCTCATGATTCTGGTGGCTGGAAAGTTCAAGACTGGACATTTGCATCTGGTAAGCGCCTCGGGCTGCTTCCACTGAGACAGAGAGTGTATTCGTCTGTTTTCACACTGCTGATAAAGCCATACCTGAGACTGAGGTTGTTTGGGACTTACAGGTGCACATGTCCAGGGAAGCCTCACAATCATGGTGGAAGGCAAGGAGGAGCAAGTCACGTTTTACGTGGATGGCAGCAGATCTCTTGAGACCCATCCATTATCATGAGAACAACATGAGAAAGACCCGCCCCCATAATTCAGGCATCTCCCATTGGATCCCTGCCACAACCCATGGGAATTATGGGAGCTAGAAGATGAGATTTGGGGGGGGACACAGAGAGGAAGGGGAGCTGTGCGTGCAGAGACCACATGTAGAGACAGGACGCGAGAGAGAGAGCGAGCGAGCGTGGGGAGCTTCCAGACTCTTTGGAACAGCCAGCTTTCATGGGAACTCAGAAGAGAGACACTCTCAAGGGTGAACACTAATCTGTGTGTGAGGAATCCACTCCTGTGCTCCAAACACCTCTCATTAGTCCCCAGTTTCAGCACGAGGTATGGAGGGGTACAAACATCCCAACCGTAGCGTGTCTGAAACCATGCAATGAAACCATCGTTGGCATAGCAACGATCAGAAAAGCAGATCTGAAGTGGAAACGATGCATTCTCTGCCTCTCACCAGCATCATGATTTTCAGACTGTGGAAATTTTGCTTTTGCCTGTTGCGGGTTTGTTCTGTCTTTTCGATAAACGTATCTCTAGCAACAACAAGTGGCTTCTGCCGTGTGAATGCCTTAAAGAGAAGTGAGGTAAACACAGTGTAGTGGAAATATCGGGATGCAGCAGGAGCGCCGCAGAAAATGAGATCCTGTCCTCCAGAATCTCCTTTCGTCATCGGTGGTGCTGCGATTCATCTTTCCTTGCTTTGCAGTAGAGACGTAAACAAATTTCAAACCCAACGGGCATCCCTGGTTACTCCCTCCCCTCTGTCCAGTTAGTGACGGTGTGAGCCATCCTCCTTTTTATCCGGTCCTAGCAGTCTAGCATGAGACAGCATGCCTGAGTCTGGAGAAATCCCACTGGAAGACTCCTGCATGGTGAAGAACCTCCTGGTTCCTCCCAAGAAAGAAAAATGGCAGCCTTCTAAGGTACTGGCCTATGATGTAGCTCCCATTAGTCAGATGCGTGTGCCCCAGACTTGGAATCAGGCACAAGAACATGGCTATAGTCTGGATGATGGTGCCTCTGCCAAATTCACGTTTCGGAACTTAACCTCCCAGATAATGGGTATTAGGAAGCGTGGGCCATCAGGACGTAGGATGACTGCCCTCATGCATGAGCTTGAGAGATTCTGCTGGCTCCTTCTGCCCCTCTGCCATGTGAGAACACCAAGAAAGCACCATCTCTCAAGCAGAGACAGAGCAAGCCCTCAGCAGACACTATGCAGCCCTCAGCAGATGTAGGCTGAGAACTGGGAGAAGGGTCTTTCTCTATTGCTTGAGCTTATGGATGGCAGGGAGGCATCGGGGTCTCAGGTGAGACTCCTTGTGTTTGAATCTTCCATGTATCTTAAAAAGTCATGAAAGGAACAAGACTCCGTTCACACACTCTTTCAAGTTTCTTCTTCTTTCTTCCTTCTTCCTTCTTCTTCCTCTTCCTTTCTCCTTCTCCTCCTCCCTCCTCCTCCTCCCCCCCCTCCTCCTTCCTTTCTTCTTCCTTCTTCCTTCTTCTTTCTTCTTTTTTTTTCTTTGAGATGGAGTCTTGCTCTGTTGCCCATGCTGGAGTGCAGTGACATGATCTTGGCTCACTGCAAGCTCTGCCTCCCAGGTTCAAGTGAAAAGTGATGCTCTTTCCTCAGCTTCCCAAGTAGCTGGGACTACAGGCGCCTGCCACCACGCCTAGCTCATTTTTGTATTTTTATTAGAGATGGGGTTTCACCATGTTAGCCAGGATGGTCTGGATCTCTTGACCTCGTGATCCACCCACCGCGGCCTCCCAAAGTACTGGGATGACAGGCGTGAGCCACCATGCCTGGCCCCTGGTTCCCTCTTCTAGGAAATGCAGGAATGATAATATAGGTTGACTGTTCCTCATCTGGAAGTCCAAAACCTGAAATGCTCCAAAATCTGAAACTATTTGAGCACCAGCGCGGTGCCACAAGTGGAAAATTACAGTGATACTAAGGTGGTATGTGTCGGGAGGACTCTTTGTTCGTTGACGAAGGACAAGGAACTCTTGACCTTATGTGCAAAGTCACAGTCAAAATGCAGTCAAAACTTTGTTATAGGCACAAAATTGTTAAAATGTATAAAATTACCTTCTGGTCATGTGTATAAGATGCTTAGGAGGCCGGGGTGGTGGCTCATGCTTATAATTCTGGCACTTTGGGAGGCCGAGGCGGGTGAATCATTTGAGGTCAGGGGTTCGAGACCAGCCTGACCAACATGGTGAAACCCTGTCTCCACTAAAAATTCAAAAAAATGAGCCGGGTGTGGCGGCATGCACCTGTCATCCCAGCTACTGGGAGGCTGAGGTAGGAGAATCCCTTAAACCTAGGAGGCGGAGGTTGCAGTGAGCTGAGATCGTGCCACTGCACTCCAGCCTGGTGCCAGAGCAAGACTCTATCTCAAAAAAAAAAAAAAAAAAAAAGAAAGAAAGAAAAAGATGCATGTGAAACATAAACGAATTTTGCATTTAGACAAGAGCCCGATCCCAAGATATCTCATTGAATATACAAATATAACAAAATCTGAAAAAACAAAATGTTTGAAACTCTTCCAGTCCATGGCATTTCAGATAAAAGATCCTCAACCTGTATGAACTTTCTGGTTTCCTGGGAAAATCAAATGAATGGTTTTAAATCAAGAATTGGACACAGGGCTTGGTTCTTAGTAAGTGCTCAGAATGTTCTTGTCGTTATTATAGTCGTCAACAATCCTAACGATTATTCAATATTTCTACCTGCTTGTCAAGAGCAGGAACAAATTCAATCTTTTCCATGTACGCACTCCTCTTCATTTGCTGGTTTCTCTATAAAATACCCATGCGCTTTGTTTCCCCCAATAGGTTTTTGGGCCCATCTGTGCTTTGTTTTGCGGAAGGGAATTAGAAGAAAAAGGTTTAGACTGGCATCACCAAAAGTCTTTTCTCTCTTTAAAAGTTATTCTTATTTTCCACCCGTCTTTGACAGCATCTTTATCTTCACCGAAAAGAATCCATGTGGACAATGTCTTCCCTTCCACACCGTTCACCGGAGACGTGAAAATCTGCAGCTGACATTCCTGGCTGTACTCAAGTTTCTGAGGAAAGGGCTCAACAGAGAAGTAATTCCTTCCAGGGACTTCGAGCTATGACCTTGGGAACTGAAATCTGGACACAAAGGGAACGGGTGTTTGCCTTCACCTCATGAAAGGTGAATGATGTTCTGCGGTCGCAGTGGCTTATGTATTTCCTTCCTTCCTTCCTTTCTCCCTCCCTCCCTCCCTCCCTTCCTTCCCTCCTTCCCTTCTTCCCTCCTTTCTTCCTTCCTTCCTTCTCTCTTTCTCTTCTTTCTTCTTTCTTTTCTCCTTTCTTTCTTTTTGAGACAGTTTCCTTCCTTCCTTCCTTCTTCCTTCCCTCCTTTCTTCCTTCCTTCTCTTTCTCTCTCTTCTTTCTTTCTTCTTTCTCTCTTTTCTCCTTTCTTTTTGAGACAGTTTCCTTCCTTCCTTCCTCTTTCTTTTCTTTCTCTCTCTCTCTTTCTTTCTTTTTAAGACAGAGTTGGGACGGAGTCTTGCTCTGTCGCCCAGGCTGGAGTGCAGTGGCCGGATCTCAGCTCACTGCAACCTCCGCCTCCCGGGTTCACACCATTCTCCTGCCTCAGCCTCCCAAGTAGCTGGGACTACAGGTGCCCGCCACCTCGCCCGGCTAGTTTTTGAATTTTTAGTAGAGACGGGGTTTCACAGTGTTAGCCAGGATGGTCTCGATCTCCTGACCTTGTGATCCGCCCACCTCAGCCTCCCAAAGTGCTGGGATGACAGGCGTGAGCCACTGCGCCTGGCCGTCACTGGCCATTTTTAATTTTTTGTCTTCTTTTTTCAGATGGAGTCTCACTCTGTCACCCAGGCTGGAGTGCAGTGCTGCAATCTCTGCTCACTGTAACCTCCACCTCCTGGGTTCAAGCGATTCTCTTGCCTCAGCCTCCCAGGTGTCTGGGACTACAGGTGCATGCCACCACGCCCAGCTAATTTTTGTATTTTTAGTAGAGACAGGGTTTCACCATATTGGCCAAGCTGGTCTCGAACTCCTGATCTCAGGTCATCCACCCACCTCGGACTCCCAAAGCGTTGGGATTACAGGTGTGAGCCACCGCGCCTGGCCCATTTTAAATGATTGTCGTATTCTATTTTTAAACTCACATCTGTTAAACGTATTTAGTTCTTATTTTTAGTCACCACCAACACTAGGACGTAAAACCATAATAACTTCAGCAGTTTATAAAACCCTTGAAATGTGAACGCCTGTAGGAACCAACCGTGTGAAATGGTTTAAACCACACTTATTTGAAATGAGAGAAGGAATTGCAGACTCCCTTTAGAACTGGGAACTTCTTCAGCCCAGAGGTCATCGATTCTTCATCTACTTTATCTACCGTCTTATCAGTCAATCAGCGGGAAATAAATCTGCATTTGTTGAACAACCTGCTGACCAAATTAATGAATATGCCTTGGTGCTTTACTTGCAATTCTGTGGCTTAATTAAGGATCTTTAAAAATATTAGTTTTTCGGCCGGCCGTGGTGGCTCACACCTGTCGTCCCAGCACTTTGGGAGGCCGAGGCGGGTGCATCACCTGAGGTCGGGAGTTCCAGACCAGCCTGACCAACATGGTGAAACCCCATCTCTACCAAAAATACAAAATTTTTTTGTACAGCAAGACAGAGCAAGACTCCATCTTAAAAAAAGAGGCCGGGCGCGGTGGCTCAAGCCTGTAATCCCAGCACTTCGGGAGGCCAAGACGGGCAGATCACGAGGTCAGGAGATCGAGACCATCCTGGCTAACACGGTGAAACCCCATCTCTACTAAAAAATACAAAAAACTAGCCGGGCGAGGTGGCGGGCGCCTGTAGTCCCAGCTACTCGGGAGGCTGAGGCAGGAGAATGGCGTAAACCTGGGAGGCGGAGCTTGCAGTGAGCTGAGATCCGGCCACTGCACTCCAGCCTGGGCGACAGAGCGAGACTCAGTCTCAAAAAAAAAAAAAGAAAAGAAAAGAAAAGTCCCACAGTTCAGCAGGGTTCTTGCACGAGATGATGAGGATAAGGGTAGGTGAGCACGTGGAAAGGGTGAGAACAGGTCGATTGTGTTGGAGAAAAGAATAAAGACAGAAAAGCCAGAAGACCGCCTGGGAAGTCAACCTGCCCCAGCAGATACAAAACTACAGTCAGCAGGAGCCAGCATACACCCCTGACCTGTGCAAAGCTTTTTCCATCCTTTACTTAAATAGAACGCTGCCTTTGAAAAAAAGTTTTAATAAACATGGAAATCATAAATCCTTATTTATGTAAATAATATATCCTGGTCTTATTCTTAGAACCATTGGTTTTTCACGGCTCATTAAGAAAGCTCGGGGAGGTGACTCAACGCCTGTCATCCCAGCACTTTGAGAGGCCGAGGTGGGCAGATCACGAGGTCAGGAGTTCGAGACCAGCCTGACCAACACGGTGAAACCCCGTCTCTATTAAAAATACAAAAATTAGCTGGGCGTGGTGGTGTGAGCCTGTAATTCCAGCTACTCGGGAGGCTGAGGCAGGAGAATCGCTTGAACCCGGGAGGTGGAGGTTACGGTGAGCCGAGATCGCGCCACTGCACTCCAGCCTGGGCGACAGAGCAAGACTCCGTCTCAAAATAAACAAATAAATAAATACAAATAAAGAACTTGGTCCTCAATCTGAGGTGGCAGGATAGAATCTCCAGGGGCCGCTCTGTTCTTACCCGGTAATGAAAATTTAGCCATCAGAGAGAGGTCAGAACGGCCGACTCCTCATACAGCCGGAAAGCTGAGGCTACCTTTATGCTTGTTTCCCTCCTCCTCAGCGAATATGTCCATTGCTACTTTCTCAATGTCTTGGAGATGTTTCTATCACAGTTTTGCATTTTGCGACAAGTTCCGTAGAGTCTGCCTTTCGCCAGGAGCCTGGAAACCTACCTTCCTCACACGATGTCTCAGGCCTGTTCACAGCCGCTGAGTCCACACCGTGTTTTAAACACGCAGCATTGAATAGAAGCTCAGCCATGGAAATCAATTTTTTTACTCACGGTTCTGCCCTCTAATGATAGACAAGGCGGGTTTCATATACAAGAGACGTGGATTTCTGCAAGATATAATTAATACTTTATCACTTTCTGCTCTGAAAGTTGCCTTTGTTTATTGCACTGCCAAATTGAAAGTTGGCAAGGTGAGAAGTAGTTTCCTGTGACAATACATTGGGATTTTTTTTTTTTTTCCTGTAAGAAATTTAAGATGACAGCCAGGCGTGGTGGATCCTGCCTGTCATCCCAGCACTTTGGGAGGCCGAGGCGGGCAGATCACCTGAGGTCGGGAGTTCGAGACCAGCCTGGCCAACATGGTGAAACCCCATCTCTATCAAAACTAGTAAGACTTACCTGGGTGTGGTGGCACACTCCTGTCATCCCAGCTACTCGGAAGGCTGAGGCAGGAGAATCGTTGGAACCCGGGAGGCGGAGGTTGCAGTGAGCTGAGATCGCACCACTGCACTCCAGCCTGGGCAACACAGCAAGACTCCATCTAAAAAAAAAAAGAAAAGAAATTTCAGATGAGTGACGGCTAAAGTTTTAGGAACAAGGAGTGACACTGTGAAGGCTATGGGGGAAATCCCACTGTTTAAATGTAAGGAAGAGGTGGAGAAAAGGGAGAGGAAGCAGGGATCCCAGAAACACCGATCTGACACGCCCAAGTTCAGAAATAGTCTGAAAACATTCACTTGCTTCGTTCCAAGAAAAACCCAAATGTAACTGGATTCAGAGAAGTCGTTTTTGTCCATGATTTGATTTTTTTTTTTTTTTTTTTTTTGAGACAGTGTCTTGCTCTGTCTCCCAGGCTGGAGCGCAGTGGCGTGATCTCAGCTCACTGCAACCTCTGCCTCCTGGGTTCAAGCGATTTTCCTGCCTCAGCCTCCCCAGTAGCTGGGATTACAGGCACCTGCCACCACAGCCAGCTAATTTTTGTATTTTTTGTAGAGACGGGGTTTCACCATGTTGGCCAGGCTGGTCTCGAACTCCCGACCTCAGGTGATCCGCCTGCCTTGGCCTCCCAAAGTGCTGGGATTACAGGCGTGAGCCACCAACCTGGCTAATTTTTGTATTTTTAGTAGACATGGGGTTTCACCATGTTGGCCAGGCTAGTCTTGAACTCCTGACCTCAGGCGACCTATCCGCCTCAGCCTCCCAAAGTGCTGGGATGACAGGCGTGAGGCACCACACGCGGCCAGAGGCTGTGAGTTTCCGGTGTGAATTTTTGTTTTGACTTCATATGCGCCATAAGCCTTTTTTAATTTATTTTTATTTTTTTTATGTTAACCCTTGTCTCTCTGAGCCAAACCAAATACATTAATTATTGGAGCAAGGAGAACGGTTATAAAAGGCTCTGAGTGAAGAATTCACATTCTCCCTTTCTTGGCTGCTCTCTTTTGTCCCGAAATCTCACTTTGTCTCATTCATAGTAAAGTACGTATTTTTCACACTCCTCTCTTCCTTTAGCAAATGCCAAAGGCTTAAATGCATTGAGAGCAGACGCTTCTCATGATTGGTAATTATCCCCTCAGCCGAATGCAAGAAGGGGGCCTCGTGGGTAAGGCAGGTGTTCGTGAAAATGCCCGAGTTTTTATCACCGTGGCTACCATCTCGGCTCTTGGCTCCTCTCCCCCGAGGATCCTGGCTTCCCCCAGCAGGATAATTACTGGGTTATTACACTTGAACCCTGGCTGCTCTCAAGAAAAAACAATGTATCCTGTCCTCCTGGCACATGGCCATTCTTATTTTAAACAGCCGGGGACGGCCCTCCTCTCTGCTTTTTCCACTCTGCAGGATACCATTGTCATTTGCTAGCAGGAGAAATGTGGCCATGCCTCAGAGTCCACACTGCAGGAACCCCAGAAGCTCAGATTTGTGTTGAGGCCGCTCTGGGGACGTGACAGCACGTTTTTTGTGTGGTTGTGGTTGACGGTTTTGTGCGTGATTGGCCTCTCCCATCCTTTTTCTACCTGTGGCTTCTCATCCAGGAGGTCATGGGAACAGACGCTGATTTCAGCATTTCGACTTTTTTTTTTTTAGTAAAGATGCATATATTGGCCGGGTGCGGTAGCTCACGCCTGTCATCCCAGCACTTTGGGAGGCTGAGGTGGGTGGATCCCTTGAGGTCAGGAGTTCGAGACCAGCCTGGGCAACATAGGGAAACCCCGTTTCTACTAAAAATACAAAAATTAACCGGTGATGGTGGCACATGCCTGTAATCTCAGCACTTTATGAGGGCAAGGCAGGGAGATCACCTCAGGTCAGGAGTTCGAGACCAGCCTGGCCAACGTCGCAAAACCCTGTCTGTAGTAAAAATACAAAAGTTAGGCAGTGTGATGGTGGGGGTCTGTAGCTCCAGGTACTTGGGAGGATGAGGCAGGGGAATCGCTTGAACCCAGGAGGCAGAGGTTGCAGTGAGCCAAGATCACACCACTGCACTCCAGCCTGGGTGACAGAGCGAGACTCCGTCTCAAAACAAAAAAAAAAGACATAAGCCGGGCTTGGTGGCTCACACCTGTAATCCCAGCACTTTGGGAGGCCAAGGCAGGTGGATCACGAGGTCAGGAGATGGAGACAATCCTGGCTAACACGGTGAAACCCGGTCTCCACTAAAAATACAAAAAATTAGCCAGGTGTGGTGTTGGGCACCTGTGGTCCCAGCTACTCGGGAGGCTGAGGCAGAAGAACGGCGTGAACCCGGGAGGCGGATCTCGCAGTGAGCCGAGATCGGGCCACTGCACTCCAGCCTGGGCGACAGAGCGAGACTCTGTCTCAAAAAAGAAGAAATAAGCTGGGCATGGTGGCTCATGCCTGTAATCCCAGCACTTTGGGAGGTCAAAGTGGATGAATCACAAGGTCAGGAGTTCGAGACCAGCCTGGCCAACATGGCAAAAACCTATCTCTAGTAAAAATACAAAAGTTAGCTGGACGTGGTAGCGGGTGCCTACTCAGGAGGCTGAGGCAGGAGAATCACTTGGACCCAGCAGGCAGAGGTTGCAGTGAGCCAAGATCATGTCACCGTACTCCAGCCAGGGCGACAGAACAAGACTCTGTCTCAAAATACAATAAATAGGCCAGGCGTGGTGGCTCATGCCTATAATCCCAGCACTTTGGGAGGTCGAGGTGGGTGGATTATGAGATCAGTAGTTCAAGACCAGCCTGGCCAACATGGCAAAACCCTGTCTGCAGTAAAAATACAAAAATTAGCCAGACGTGGTGGTGGGCGCCTGTAACCCCAGCTACTCAGTGGGCTGAGGCAGGAGAATCACTTGAACCCAGGAGGCAGAGGTTGTAGTGAGCCAAGATCACGCCACTGCACTCCAGCCTGGGCACCAGAATGAGAGACTCCGTTTCAAAAAAAGAAGAAATAAATACAATAGAAATAAAAAGAAAAATGCATGTGTCTTGATTATAAATGCCTGCATTTCATAGCTCGCCTTAGCTGGGCTGTTTGCATTTGGTTTGTTTGTTTGAGATGGAGTTTTGTTCTTGTTGCCCAGGCTGGAGTGCAGTGGTGTGATCTCGGCTCACCGCAAGCCTCCACCTTCCGGGTTCAAGCGATTCTCCTGCCTCAGCCTCCTGAGTAACTGGGATGACAGGTGCCCGCCACCACACCTGGCTAATTTTGTATTTTTAGTAGTGACGGGGTTTCTCCCAGTTGGTCGGGCTGGTCTCGAACTCCCAACCTCAGGTGATCCGCCGGTCTCGTCCTCCCAAAGTGCTGGGATGACAGGCATGAGCCACTGTGCCTGGCTGGGCTGTTTGCATTTTGAAGCCAAGGGCAGAGTTGACAGACCATGGAAAAGAACCTGGAGTTGGAAGCAGCTGTCTCCAGAGAACATGACACACAAGACGCCCCTGCCGTGGTGGCTCAGATGGCTACCGGGATCTCACAGGCTTGCAGGCTCTGCTCCATCCCTCGAAACTCTTGGTCTGCCTCTGCGACAGTCTGAGGACTTCCTGAGTTTTCCGTGGCTCCCCAGGGGACCTAAAGCCCTGGGAGTCAAGCTTCCCTGATGGTATTTCTTTTTTGTGTCCTGTTGAGCTGCAAGGGGGTTTCTGTCTCTTCCTCTGTGTCTACATAACAAGTAAGGAAATGCCTAAAAAACCATGCAGGACAAAGGAACCAAAAGGCCATGCAGGACAAAGGAACCAAAAGGCATCACACTCACAAAGGATACATCAACATGGCAGGATGCATATCAAAGTGTGGGACACAGGAGCCGGGAACTCCTGCTTATTCCAGCATCTCAACTTTTTTTTTTCTTTTTTTTAGATGGAGTCTGGCTCTGTCCCCCAGGCTGGAGTGCAGTGTCGTGATCTCGGCTCAATGCAAACTCTACCTCCCGGGTTCACACCCTTCTCCTGCCTCAGCCTTCCGAGTAGCTGGGACTACAGGTGCCCGCCATCACGCCTGGCCAATTTTTATTTGTATTTTTAGTAGAGACGGGGTTTCACCGTGTTAGCCAGGATGGTCTTGATCTCCTGACCTGGTGATCCACCTGCCTCTGTCTCCCAAAGTGCTGGGATTACAGGCGTGAGCCACCATGCCCGGCCTTTTTTTTTTTTGAGACGGAGTCTCACTGTGTCACCCAGGCTGGAGTGCAGTGGTACAATCTTGGCTCATTGCAATCTCCACCTCCCAGGTTCAAGCGATTCTCCTGCCTCAGCCTCCCAAGTAGCTGGGATTACAGGCATGCGCCACCACGCCCGACTGATTTTATATTTTTAATAGAGATGGGGTTTCTCCATGTTGGTCGGGTTGTTCTCAAACTCCTGGTCACATGTGATCTGCCCCCCTTGGCCTCCCAAAGTGCTGGGATTACAGGCATGAGCCATTGCACCAAGCCTCATTTCAACATTTTTAAATAATGCATATGTTGGCCAGGAGCAGTGGATCACTCCCGTGATCCCAGCACTTTGGGAGACCAAGGCAGGTGACTTGCCTGAGGTCAGTAGTTCAAGACCAGCCTGGCCAACATGATGAAACCCCATCTCTACTACAAATACAAAAATTAACCGGGAGTGGTGGCACATGCCTGTAATCTCAGCACTTTGGGAGGCCGAGGCGGTCACTTTGGGATCGCGTGAGGTCAGGTTTTGGAGATCAGTCTGGCCTACATGGTGAAACTCCGTCTCTACTAAAAATACAAAAATTAGCCAGGCGTGGTGGCACGCACCTGTAATCCCAGCTACTCGGGAGGCTGAGGCAAGAGAATCGCTTGAACCTTGGAGGTGGAGGTTGCAGTGAGCCGAGATCGCACCATTTCACTCCAGCCTGGGCAACAAGAGCAAAACTCAGTCTAAAAAAAAAATAATGCTTCTAATGGAAAATGGTTTTGTGGTTCCTCAAAAAGAAAGCATCCATATGACCCAGCAACTTCACTCCTAGGTACAGACCCCAAAGAATTAAAAACAGGAGCTCAAAGAGGTACATGGTCCCACCAGCATTATTCACAATAGTCAAAAGGCAGAGATAGCCCAAGGGTTCATCTGTGCATGAATGGATAAACATGCACACAGTGGAATATTATGCAGCCAGGAAAAAGAATGGAGCACTGGCAGGTGCTATGGCGTGGATGAGCCTTTGAAAAACTTCATGTTCAGTGAAAGATGCCAGATACACAAGCACACATGTTGTATGCCTCAATATACATGACATGTCCAGAACAGGTAAATCCATAGACTCAAAGTGGCTTTGTGGTTACCAGAGGATGAAGAAGCGGGAATGAGGAGTAACTGCTCATGAGAATAGATCTCTGAGATAATGAAAATATTCTCAACCTAGACAGAGGTGGTACTTGTACAACACTGTGAATGGACTAATGGCCCCCGAATTGTCCACTTTGAAACAGTTGATTTTAGGCTGTATGAATTTCACCTCAATAAAAGATATTTATTTTGTTTTTGTTTTTTTATTTTATTTTATTTTTTTTGAGACGGAGTCTCACTCTGTCGCCCAGGCTGGAGTGCAGTGGCCGGATCTCAGCTCACTGCAAGCTCCGCCTCCCAGGTTTACGCCATTCTCCTGCCTCAGCCTCCCGAGTAACTGGGACTACAGGCGCCCGCCACCTCGCCCGGCTAGTTTTTTTTGTATTTTTTTTAGGAGAGACGGGGATTCACCGTGATAGCCAGGATGGTCTCGATCTCCTGACCTCGTGATCTACCCGTCTTGGCCTCCCAAAGTGCTGGGATTACAGGCTTGAGCCACCGCACCCGGCCTTGTTTTTTTATTATACTTTAAGTTCTGGGGTACATGTGCAGAACGTGCAGGTTGGTTACATAGGTATACATGGGCTATAGTGGTTTGCTGCACCCATCAACTCTTCATTTGCATTAGGTATTTCTTCTAATGCTACCCCTTCCCCTGCCCTGCACCCCCGACAGACCCTGGTGTGTGATGCTCCCCTCCCTGTGTCCATGTGTTCTCATTGTTCAACTCCCACTTATGAGTGAGAACATGTGGTGTTTGGTTTTCTGTTCTTTTTTTTTTTTTTTTTTTTTTTTGAGACGGAGTCTTGCTCTGTCGCCCAGGCTAGAGTGCAGCGGCCGGATCTCAGCTCACCGCAACCTCTGCCTCCTGGGTTCACGCCATTCTCCTGCCTCAGCCTCCCGAGTGGCTGGGACCACAGGCGCCCACCACCTCGCCCGGCTAATTTTTTGTATTTTTAGTAGAGACGGGGTTTCACCGTGTTAGCCAGGAGGGTCTCGATCTCCTGACCTCGTGATCCGCCCGTCTCGGCCTCCCAAAGTGCTGGGATTACAGGCTTGAGCCACCGCGCCCGGCGGTTTTCTGTTCTTGTGTTAGTTTGCTGAAAATGATGGTTTCTGGCTTCATCCATGTCCCTGCAAAGGACACAAACTCATCCTTTTTTATGGCTGCATAGTATTCCATGGTGTATACTCGTGGACTATACATCATCCCTGGTCATTAGAGAAATGCAAATCAAAACCACAATGAGATATACCATCTTATGCCCATTAGAAGAGCGATCATTAAAAAGTCAGGAAACAACAAATGTTGAGAGGATGTGGAGAAATAGGAACGCTTTTACACTATTGGTGGGAGTGTAAATTGGTTCAACGATTGTGGAAGACAGTGTGGCGATTCCTCAAGGACCTAGAAGCAGAAATACCATTGACCCAGAATCTCATTTGACCCAGCAATCCCATGACTGGGTATACACCCAAAGGATTATAAATCATTCTACTATAAAGACACATGCACATGTGTGTTTACTGCAGCACTGTTCACAATAGCAAAGACTTGAAACCAACCCAAATGCCCATCAATGATGGACTGGATAAAGAAGATGTTTTTAAAAATAGTCTTTAAAAATGGAAAGAGAAGAGAGCAGAGGGTAGATACCAGGATGCCATCCACAGCAGAGCTCTGCCTGTGCAGATGCTGAGAAGAGACAGAACCTCAAACCCTGGGACTCCTGGGTGTCCGCAAAGCATTGGCTCCTGGTTTGTAAGAAAACTAAGCATTCAGAAACATTTGCCATGATTTTCCTAAATTATGTTGACTCTGCTGGTAGTTACTGAAAGGTATTTTAGGTCTGTGCGCTACAATCATCATAATAACAAATTGAGCTTGTGTGTTGCGTATCTTTACTCTGATTTTTCAGTGATTCAATTTCACTATGTTTACAAAAGAATTCATCTTCAATATATTGGAGGAAAAACGACAAAAACGAACATTGACAGTGGAAGAAGGCTTGGTTTCCATCACCTGTGTCTCAGGTTCCCCTGGAGAAAATTTTAAGTGCATGGATGGGAACTTTCTCTGTTTGGGGTTCCCATAACTCTTTCCAAGCCTGAATTGATTATCATCATCACCATCATCATCGTCACCATCATAACCATCACCATCATCACCATCACTAGCATCTTTGCCACGATCATCATCACCATCATTGCCATCAGCATCATCTTCACCATCATCCTCATCATCACCATCACCATCATCATCACCATCATAACCATCTTTATCACCATCATAACCATTACCATCATCACCGTCACTAGCATCTTTGCCACGATCATCATCACCATCACTGTTACTATTACCATGATCACTATCACCATCATTTTCACCATCATCACCATCACCATCATCATTATCGTCATCCTCATCATCGCCATCACCATCAGCACCATCACCATTGTCATTATCACCATCACCATCATCACCATCACTAACTTCTTTGCCACTGCCATCATCACCATCGCCATCATCTTTACCATCGTCGTCCTCACCATCATCATCACCATCACCACCATCACCATCATCATTATCACCATCATTATCACCACCATAACCTTTACCATCATCACCATCACTACTACCATCATCACTATCACCATCAACACCATCACCACCATCATTATCATCATCGCCATCACCATCAGCACCACCACCATCGTCATTATCACCATCACCGTCATCACCATCACTAACTTCTTTGCCACTACCATCATCACCATCATTCAAACCCTCTGTGTAAAAATGAATGAGAAAAATCACGACTCCCCCATGACACCTGCTGGCAGAGAAACCCACACAGAATCAGACTCAAACACGCTGTTTCTCCCTGTCTCTCTCTCTCTGATCCTCTCTCCCTACCTCCTTCTCTGTCTCTCTCTCTGTCCCTGTCTCTCTGTCCCTGTCTCTCCCTCCTTCCTTTTCTCTCTCTCTCTTCCTCTGTCTCTCCCTCACTCTCTTTTCCCTTTCTCTCACCTCTCTTCCCTTCTCTGTGTCTTGACAAAAACTCTTTTCTTTGACTGAAACCTAAGCCAGTCTCCTCTGAGTCCCCTGCCCGACGAGGCTGGACCTTGGGCTTCCCTCCACGTCCTTGTAGAATCACTTCTGAGCAAGAATCCTGCTACACCAGTGGGGTGAAAGTCCCCCACCCTTGAGGCCTGACTGTCCTGATCACCCTGGCTGGCGGTCCGCAGTGATCCAATCAAGTCAGTGTAGCCAGAAACTGCTTCTCCTGGGAATTTCCTCTGAGTAATCCACAGCCCCTACCCGTGTCGCCCCATAGTTATAAATCTCCACTTCTCCACATTGGAGTCAAGACAGGGTCTGTTCTCTCCCCATTGCAAGATTTTGCTACAGGGGGTTTCCTGATAGCTGCCATCTTGGATGCCTTCAATGAAATCTGCTTTCCTGTCTTTAACTGGCATTGAAATATTTCTTTTTCTTTTTTTAATTTAAATTTTATTTTATTTTACTTTATGTTCTGGGATACATGTGCTGAACATGCAGGTTTGTTACATACGTGTACATGTGCCATGGTGGTTTGCTTGTGCCTATCAACCTGTCATCTAGGTTTTAAGCCCTACATGCATTAGGCATTTGTCCTAATGCTCTCCCTACCCTTGCTCCCCACCTGCCGACAGGCCCCGGTGTGTGATGCTCCCCTCCCTGTGTCCGTGTGTTCTCATTGTTCAACTCCCACTGATGAGCGAGAACATGAGGTGTTTGGTTTTCTGTTCCTGTGTGAGTTTCTTGATTATAAATCATTCTACTATAAAGACACATGCACACATACGTTGATTGCGGCACTATTCACAATAGCAAAGACTTGGAACCAACCCACATGCCCATCAATGATGGACTGGATAAAGAAAATGTGGCACATAGACACCACGGAATACTATGCAGCCATAAAAAAGGATGAGTTCATGTCCTTTGCAGAGACATAGATGAAGCTGAAATAGTTCTTCCTTTAACCCTACGTTCTCTCCCTGTCAGTGTGTATCGGTCTCTGGCTCTCACCCCACGTTGGTTCTGAAATGTCCACCTTGAATGTAAAATCCCAGGGAAGTGGGGCCCGAAGAGCTGTCATGGTTCCTAACACGCCCATTGCATGGCGTTCTGCCCACCTGAGACGTGGCCCTCGATCTTGTCCTCTCGCCCACCCTGCATTTTCCAAGGGCGTCTTTCCTTATCCATGGCTCAGAGTCCCCTTCCTAAGTGTCCATGTCAGCATCCTGGAGACAAATGATGGCTGCAGGCTCTGGGACTCTGTGGTACCCAACAGCTCTGGGGGCCGAATCCATACGATGCTGGAATCATCTTATAGATTCACGGGGCCACAGCTCCATGGCAACCTTGCTGCCCAGGCGAGGGTGCCCGTCATTCTAGCCTCCTCGGGAGTGCGGTGCCTTCGGAGACCCACGAGGTGCGGTGCTGAGACTGGACACATCCCAGCAAAACCAGCTGGTCACTCAGACCCTGGCTGTGACTCCAAAACCCCTAAGCACATAGGGAGACGCGCCAGCAGTGCCCGGACAAACTGACTTTCCACGCCGCAGGTCCCTGTGAGTCTGTTCTACAGCAGCAATCCATCCCCATCCAGCAAGGGCCTTTTCCATGAGAAAAGGCTTGACCCTGAGGTCAAGCATACGTGCCAACCACCCCAGCAAGCCCCTTGGATCCTGCCCCCCCCCCCCAGGAGCCCTGGAACCCACTGCCACATCGCGCCTGGCATGCTAATTCTGGGTGTCGGAGACTGCATTCTTGCAGCCAGCACTCTCCCATTTATTCATTCTCCAAGAGGCCACGGTGCTCCCCGTGGCTGCATCCAGAGGTTCACCGGCCACGTGCCCTTGTAGGTGACCATCGGTTTCTCTCCTGGAATCTCCACCTACCGCCTGCTCCAACTTCCTTGGGGGGCACACCTCCCACGCAAAGCCAGTCTGCTGTCTTTGTGCAGTCAGCTCCCTACTGAGCTGTACCCACATCTACGGGTACCACCAAGACAGTCTGCTAGCCTCCGAGGCACTGGGGCTGAGGTCAGCACAACGGCCTGGCCATGTTCTCCTAGAAGACGCCTGAATCTCTTCCTCCACTCTTGCCTGGCCCCTTAGGTCTGAGGAAGTCACCGTGGCTTGGAGGCAAGAGTCCAGTCGTGCAATGGAGGCAAATCCTTCGGCTTCCACAGTCCTTAGGAGGGAACAGCGTCCATTTCTTCCTCAATGCGGGGGTTGCAAAGGTGGGAAAGGTTAACGGGAAGGAGGCATGCTTTCCACCTGGTGAATGATCCTGTGATGTTATCCCCACCTCTGAGCTTTCCTTGGGCGGGCACTCTGGGCCACTAACTGAACCCTGATGCTGACAACAATGAATGTATAAAGACACCCGAAGCTGCCGTTCCCTGCTGGTAAGGCTGGCTCTCGTTATATTCCCATCACCTGAAAATCATTTTATCACGTCGAAGGAAGCCCCTGGCCCTGAAAGACTCACTTCTCCCTGCGGTGACGTTTAAAATTCCATTTCCCGTTATTAACGTTTTACCCAGGGGGCAAAGCCTTGCTCTGTCCTCGTCTTCAGAAGCCACCGTGCGTCTCTTTCCTTTGGGAAATTTAATTTTTAAGCAACAAACAGTGACTGCATCTATCTGTAGGGTACAGCGTGACATATTCTGATACAAGTGCACCTCATGGGATAATTGCCTGAAGCCAATAAGCATATGCATCACCTCACCTGCTTTTCTTTTGTGTGTGTGGTGCACGCATTTAAAATCCTACATTTAGGCCGGGCGCGGTGGCTCACGCCTGTCATCCCAGCACTTTGGAAGGTGGGCGGATCACGAGGTCAGGAGATCGAGACCATCTTGGCTAACACGGTGAAACCCCATCTCTATCAAAAAAATATAAAAAACTAGCCGGGCGAGGTGGCGGCGCCTGCAGTCCCAGCTACTCGGGAGGCTGAGGCAGGACAATAGCGTGAACCCGGGACGCGGAGCTTGCAGTGAGCCGAGATCACACCACTGCACTCCAGCCTGGGCGACAGAGAGAGACTCTGTCCAAAAAAAAAAAAAAAAATTCTGCGTTTATTGTAGGAGTGTTCACAATAGCAAATAGCAAATACATGGGATCAACCCAAGAGTCCATCAACACATGAATGGGGCCGGGCGCGGTGGCTCACGCCTGTCATCCCAGCACTTTGGGTGGCCGAGGCAGGCGGATCACCTGAGGTTGGAAGTTCGAGACCAGCCTGGCCAACATGGAGAAACCCCGTCTCTACTAAAACTACAAAACTGGCTAGGCGTGGTGGCTCAAGCCTGTTATCCCAGCACTTTGGGAGGCCCAGACGGGCGGATCACGAGGTCACTGTCTCTACTAAAAATACAAAAAACTAGCCGGGCGAGGTGGCGGGTGCCTGTAGTCCCAGCTACTCAGGAGGCTGAGGCAGGAGAATGGCGTGAACCCGGGAGGCAGAGCTTGCAGTGAGCTGAGATCCGGCCACTGCACTCCAGCCTGGGCGACAGAGCGAGACTCTGTCTCAAA
>NC_045456.1:20384467-20391612 GCF_002776525.5 Piliocolobus tephrosceles | reverse complement strand
AAAAAAAAAAAAAAAAAAAAAAAAAAAAACTACAAAACTTAGCTAGGCGTCATGGTGCTTCACCTGTAATCCCATGTACTCGGGAGGCTAAGGCACGAGACTCGCTTGAGCCCAAGAGACGGAGGTTGCAGTGAGCCCAAATTGTGCCACTGCACTCAAGCCTGGGCACATGGTGAGACTGTGTCTCAAAAAAAAAAAAAAAAAAAGAAAAAATTGTTCACAGTAGGTTTTATATTTTTTTTATTACTAAAGTACTGTGCATTTCAAAATAGTTCAGGGTAGATTTTATTTTTAGTTCTATTTTTGTTAGTTAATAATAAAGTAATGTGCATTTCAAAATTGTTCAGTATCGATTTCATTTTTATTTTGGTTAATTAATAAATCACTGTGCATTTCAAAATTGTTCACTATAGGTTTTAGATTTATTTTTGTTAATAATAAAACACTGTTCATTTCAAAATTGTTCAGAGTAGGTTTTATTTTTCTTAATAAAGTACGGTGTATTTCAAAATTGTTCAAAGGAGATTTTATTTTTATTTTTGTTAATACTAAAGCAGTGTGCCTTTCGAAATTGTTCAGAGTCGATTTTATTTTTATTTTTGTTAATTAATAATAAAGTACCATGCATTTCAAAATTATTCAGCATAGGTTTTATTTTTATTTTTGTTGATTCATATTAAAGTACTGTGCATTTCAAAACTGTTGAAAGTAGATTTTTTTTTACTTTTTTTTGTGTTTTCTTGTTTTGTATAAATTTAGGGGTTCCATGAGAAATTCTGTTACACGTATAAAATGTGTGGTGATCTAGATATTTAGGGTGTCCATCACCTGAATACAGTATTTTTGTGTTAAGTCTATACACCTTAATCTGTTATGGAACTCCAAATGTATTCCTTGTATCCCTTTTTTTTTTTTTTTTTTTTTTTTTTTTTTTTTTGAGAGTCTGGCTCTGTCACCCAGGCTGGAGTGCAGGCCCGCAATCTCGGCCCACTGCAACCTCTGCCTCTCAGGTTCGAGCGATTCTCCTGCCTCAGCCTCCCGAGTAGCTGGGACTGCAGGTGTCCACCACGCCCGGCTAATTTTTGCATTTTTAGTAGACATGGGGTTTCACCGTGTTAGCCAGGATGGTCTCGAGCTGTTGACCTCGTGATCCGCCCACCTCAGCCTTCCAAAGTGCTGGGATTACAGGTGTGAGGCACCGCGCCCGGCCATTCCTTACATCTGAATGTATGTGTGCACCCTTTAACCCACCTCTCTGCATCCTCCTCCCTCCCTGTCTCTCACCCTTCCCAGGTTCTGTTATCTACGTTTCCCCCTCTACTTCCCTGTGTTTAAATTGTCCAGCTCTTAGCTAGGAGTGAGAACGTGCGACATCGGTTTTTGTGTGCCTGGCTGATTTCACTTGACATAATGGCCTCCGATTCCATCCGTGTTGCAGCAGCCGACAGGACTTCCTTCACTCTTACAGCTGAAGAGCTGTCCTCCTTGTGTTTAACCCACATTTTCCATATCCAGTCATCTGTTTTATTGTTGTTGTTTTGAGACGGAATTTTGCTCTGTCACCCCGGCTGGAGTGCAGTGGCGCGATCTCGGCTCACTACAGCCTCTGCTTCTCGGGTTCAAGCAATTCTCCTGCCTCAGCCTATGGAGTAGCTGGGATTACAGGCACGTGCCACCTCGCCCGGCTAATTTTTGTATTTTTAGTAGAAATGGGGTTTCACCATGTTGGCCAGGCTGGTCTTGAACTCCTGACCTCAGGTGATCCAAAGTGCTGGGATTACAGGCATGAGCCAGTGTGCCCGGCCCTACACTGAACAATTTTGAAATGCACCGTGTTTTATTACTAATTAACAAAAATTAAAATAAAACCTACTCTGAACAATTTTGAAATGCACAGTGCTTTATCATTAATTAACAAAAATTAAAATAAAACCTACTCTGAACAATTTTGAAATGCACAGTGCTTTATCATTAATTAACAAAAATTAAAACCTACTCCAAACAATTTTGAAACGCATAACGCTTTATTATAAACTAACAAAAATAACCTACTCTGGAGAATTTTGAAATGCAGTGTTTTATTATTAACAAAAATAAAACCCACTCTGAACAATTTTGAAATGCCCAGTGTTTTATTATTAATTATGTCACCATGCTAGGTAGTAGCTGTGCAGAGCTTATTCCTCCTGTCTAAACCAAACTTTGCATTACCTGATTATTTGTACTTTTATTAGCAACAAAAATAAAAGTGAAACCTACTCTGAACTAGGTTGAAATGCACAGTACTTCATTAATCTATTAAATTATATCTGTTAGCCTATATTAACAACAAAAAAACCTACTCTGAACAATTTTGAAATGCATAATGCTTTATTATAAACTAACAAAAATAAAAACCTACTCCGAACAATTTTGAAATGCATAATGCTTTATTATAAACTAACAAAAGTAACCTACTCTGAACAATTTTGAAATGCAGTGTTTTATTATTAATTCACAAAAATAAAACCTACTCTGAACAGTTTTGACATGCAGTGTTTTATTATTAACAAAAATAAAACCTACTCTGAACAATTTTGAAATGCATGCTTTATTATACACTAACAAAAATAAAAATAACCTACTCTGAAGAATTTTGAAATGCAGTGTTTTATTATTAATTCACAAAAATAAAACCTACTCTGAACAGTTTTGAAATGCACTGTTTTATTATTAACAAAAATAAAACCTACTCTAAACAATTTTGAAATACATGCTTTATTATACACTAACAAAAATAAAAATAACCTACTCTGAAGAATTTTGAAATGCAGTGTTTTATCACTAATTCTCAAAAACAAAACCTACTCTGAACAGTTTTGAAATGCACTGTTTTATTATTAACAAAAATAAAACCTACTCTGAACAATTTTGAAATGCCCAGTGTTTTATCATTAATTATGTCAGCGTGCTGTGCAGTAGCTGTGCAGAGCTTATTCCTCCTGTCTAACCAAACTCTGTATTATCTGACCAACATCTCCCGCCGTGACCTCCCCTAGTCTCTGCTACCCAGCCTTCTACTCTTGCTTCTGTGAGTTTGACTTTTTTAGATTCCACATAGCAGTGAGACCATGTGCTCTTCATCTTTCTCTGTTTCTTGTTTTTGTTTGTTTTTTGTTTTTTTCAAGATGGGGTCTTGCTCTGTCACCCAGGAAGTGGCACGATCTCGGCTCACTGCAACCTCTGCCTCCTAGGTTCAAGCGATTCTCCTGCCTCAGCCTCCCAAAGAACTGGGATTATAGGCCCGCGCCACCGTTCCCAGCTAATTTTTTTTATTTTCAGTAGAGATGGCGTTTCACCATGTTGCCCAGGCTGGTCTCCAACTCCTGACCTCAAATGATCCACCCACCCTGGCCTCCCAACGTGCTGGGATGACAGGCGTGAGCCACTGCGCCCGGCTTTATACATTGTAGACAGACGTGAGACATCAATCAATATATGGAAGAAGTATGTTGGTTCTGTTACGAATGCTTGCTTTTCCGGGCTGTAAAGAAATAGCCCTTGAACATAAATTTAATTTCCTCAGCCAGGCCGTTTTTTTACTTTCTGCAGAAAGGATTCACTCGCCAGCAGTTTGGCCACAAGAGTACCCAGAACAAAGGAGACAGGGTCACTTATAACCTGACATGTCCACCCTACGCTGTGTCCTGTTTCCATGGGCTGGAACGGGGCCTCCCATTCTGTATTTGTCCCCATCAGCCAGCAACTTAGAACTTTTTGAAAGAGGCAAAGGCAGAGGAGAACAAAGGAAGGCGGAAGTCACTTGTGGAATGCTGAGAAAGGTAATAACACCTGCAAATAAGGAAGAGAAACAGGCTCTGACCTCACGCTTGCCTGGACCAGGATAAGCGTGCCAGGATGGATGTTTAGGCTACAGTGTGGGAGCTATGAACACAAAGAACATGGATTTCTTTATTACGGCTAGCGGAGATTTAAGAATGTCAGCACAGGTCTTTGAATAAATTTTACTTCTGAGAGAAGTTAGTATTTATTCCCAATTAGACGGGGCGGAAAGTCTTTGAAGACGAACCTCTACTTTCCTGTTTACCGTGGGGTCTGGAAAGGCGGGACCACCTGAAGCCAAGGCAGGAAGACTGGAAGTGGGGAGGGAGCCTCCAGGTCACAGACGGTGCCACACAAATGGTTACGTTTTTCTGAGTTTCGGATGAGCCTTTCCAAAGGAGGTGATCCGATATGCATCTATCTCACCGAGCAGAGGGAGGACTTTGAATACAATGGGAGGCAGGTTTGCCCTGAGCAGTTTCCAGCTTAACTTTTCCTTAGTGATTTTGGGGGTCCAGGATATTTTCCCTTCACTGTTGAATTAACTATTTTATCACCCAAGTATTAAGCCCAGTACCTAAAAGATATTTTTTCCTGATTTTCTTCTTCCCCTGCCTTCCGCCTTCTGTTAGGGCCCACTGTGTGCTGCTTCTCTCCATGTGTCCATGTGTTCTCATCATTGAGGTCCCACTTGTAAGTGAGAATATGTGGTATTTGGTTTTCTGTTCCTACATTTGTTTGCTGAGGATAATGGCCTCCAGCTCCATCCACATTCCTGCAAAGGACATGATTTTATTCCTTTTTTATGGCTGCATAGTATTCCATGGTGTATAGCTACTATCCAGTATACATACTGAGGGACATTTAGGTTAATTCTATGTCTACAGCTGATGGACATTTATGTTAATTCTATGTCTTTGCCATTATGAACAGCGCTGCAGTGAACATATGTGTGCATGTATCTCTGTTTTTTTTTTTTTTTTTTTCTTTCAGACACTGTCTGGCTCTGTTACCCAGGCCGGAGTGCAATGGCACGATCTCGGCTCCCTGCAACTTCCACCTCCCAAGTTCAAGCAATTCTCCTGCCTCAGCCTCCCAGGTAGCTGGGATTACAGGTGCCCAGCACCATGCCCGGCTAATTTTTTGTATCCTCATTAAATCCAGTTTTAAATTAAATGCAGCTATTTTCCTGCTGAGAATTCATTCTTTCATTTATCTGTGCATACACACACACATATATATATTTTTAATTTATGAATTTGCCCAGGCCACACACAGTGACTCATGCCTGTAATCCCAGCACATTCAGAGGCTGAGGTGGGAGGATTGCTTGAGGCCAGGAACTCAAGGATAGCCTGGGCTACAGAGGGAGATCTCGTCTCTCCAATAATAATAATTAAAAAAAATTAGCTGGGCATGGTGGTGTGTGCCTGCAGTCTCCGCCCTCAAAAGGCTGAGCCTGGAGGATTGCTTGAGTCCAAGAGGTCAAGGCTGCAGTAAGCTGTGATCATACCTGTGTACTGCAGCCTGGGTGCCAGAGCTAGACCCTGTATCTAAGAAAATATACATATATATATATTTTTATAAATGTACCTACTCTTACTTACATTTCTTTGTGTATCATTGGCTTATTTTGAGGTTTAAAACGAGAATAAAAGAAAATTGATTGGAGGAGCACCTGACTGAAGCAAAATTCATCTCTCCCACCAAAAGGAAGGATTTGCCAGCCAGAGTTCCCATCTGAGAATCAGCAGTAATAATCCTGCTAAGCAAATTGAAACAGGTCAGCCTGGCTCTACAGGTCAAAATCATAAAAAGTCAGAGCATTTCTTAAAGCTTTAAGACCCACTCAATACACTAAGCATGCCTTTTGGGAGGTGCAATATACAATTCCAGATCTTTATGCTGCTGTTTTTTTTTCTTTTTTGAGATGGAGTCTTGCTCTGTTGCCCAGGCTGGAGTGCAGTGGCACCATCTCGGCTCACTGCAAGCTCCGCCTCCCAGGTTCACGCCATTCTCCTGCCTCAGCCTCCCAAGTAGCTGGGACTACAGGCGCCGCCACCTCGCCCGGCTAGTTTTTTGTATTTTTAGTAGAGACGGGGTTTCACCGTGTTAGCCAGGATGGTCTCGATCTCCTGACCTTGTGATCCGCCCACTTCGTCCTCCCAAAGTGCTGGGATGACAAGCGTGAGCCACCACGCCCGGCCTATGCTGCTGTTTTAAAAAAGAATGACCTGCCAGGTGAGGTGGCTCACGCCTGTCATCCCAGCACTTTGGGAGGCTGAGGTGAACGGATCACCTGAGATTAGGAGTTCCAGACCAGACTGGTCAACAGGGTGAAACACAGTCTTTACTGAAAATACAAAAATCAGGCCTGTGAACCCCCGCGCCCGGCCTTGGTATTTTGTTATAGTAGACTTAGCATGTGCACACAGAACTTAACAACTTATTTTGATATCAAGTACGATGGACTCTGCTCCACAGAATTTCAGCACCTGGCAGGCAGGTGCCACGTCCAACATGCCTGCCATGGAAACCTGTCCCAGTCAAGCAGTACCTACGGATGCATGTAGCAGATACAATAAAGTTAGCTCCAGGACGTAACTGTCTCACCCACCCCATAGACTGCACACATCTTACAGGACTGGAGAAAATAACTCAGGCTTCGGTGGCTGACGCCTGTCATCCCAGCACTTTGGGAGGCAGAGGCAGGCGGATCACGAGGTCAGGAGATCGAGACCATCCTGGCTAACACGGTGAAACCCCGTCTCTATTAAAAATACAAAAACTAGCCGGGTGTGGTGGCAGGTGCCTGTAGTCCCAGCTACCTGGGAGGCTGAGGCAGGAGAATGCCGTGAACCCGGAGGCAGAGGTTGCAGTGAGCTGAGATCCGGCCACTGCACTCCAGCCTGGGCAACAGAGCAAGACTCCGTCTCAAAAAAAAAAAAAGAAAAAGAAAAAGAAAAAAGAAAATAACTCAGGCTTAAGCCCCATTGAGACTGCCTGTCTCTCTGTCTCAGAACAAGAATGCACCACAGTGGCAGCGTACGGGGAAAATGTTATGACATGTAATGACTACAAAGCAAGTATAGATACTTGGGGAAAAACCTCAGTGGTTTCCTGAGATGGGTCTTGGTGGTTGACTCTCTGACTGTCAACGCTGGCAGTTTAGACACAGGAGGTTTACAGAAAGAATGTGGGTGGTGATCTGAATTCTTTATATTTTTGTCTTTTTCACTTCATCCTACAGAGGGATTTATTTATTTATTTATAAATAAAAATTTTATTATTTTTGCTTAATATCTGTGTCTTTATTTGTTCTT
>NC_045456.1:20377568-20384367 GCF_002776525.5 Piliocolobus tephrosceles | reverse complement strand
TTTTTTTTTTTTTTTTTTTTTTTTTTTTTTTTTTTTTTTTTTTGAGATGGAGTCTGGCTCTATCTCCCAGGCCGGAGTGCAGTGGCCGGATCTCGGCTCACTGCAAGCCCCGTCTCCCGGGTTCACGCCATTCTCCTGCCTCAGCCTCCCGAGTAGCTGGGACTACAGGCGCCCGCCACCTCGCCCGGCTAGTTTTTTGTATTTTAGTAGAGACGGGGTTTCACCGTGTTAGCCAGGATGGTCTCGATCTCCTGACCTTGTGATCCGCCCGTCTCGGCCTCCCAAAGTGCTGGGATTACAGGCTTGAGCCACCGCGTCCGGCCTATTTGTTCTTAAACATAATTTCAACTCTGGCCGGGCACGGCGGCTCACGCCTGTCATCCCAGCACTTTGGGAGGCTGAGGAGGGCGGATCACCTGAGGTCGGGAGTTCGAGACCAGCCTGGCCAACGTGGTGAAATCCCGTCTCTACTAAAAATACAAAAATCAGTCAGGCATGTGGTGGTGGGTGCCTGTCATCCCAGCACTCTCTCACGATGCTGGGGGCCAGAAGGCGGTTTGAGAATCCTGCCTCTCTGACAATGCGGGGAGCCAGGGGTCCCAGATCAAGGTGCTGACAAGCTCCATTCCTTCTGAGGGCTTTAGAGTAGGACAACTTTTATTTGCTATTCATTTATTACTTTTTGTGCGTATACATCTTTATACCTTTGTAAATATTTTTGTTTATTTAGTTTATATATATTTCATATATTTATAATGCTTTTATTTCTTCATTTTGTTTATATATTTTATAGATTTATATGAGTTAGCTTATATGTATTTTTATATATTTATAATTAATTACTTATTTAGTTTATACATTTTTATAGATTTATATTAGTTAGCTTATATGTATTTTTATGTATTTATAATTATTTTTACTTATATAGTTCATATGTTTATAGATTTATAACTATTTTTATTTATCAAGCTTATAAAAATGTATATATGGTTTTAATTATTTTTATGCAGTTGATATATTTTATAGTTTTATAAATATTTTAATTTATTTTGTTTACATAAATTGTTATATACTTATTATTTTGTTTGTAAAAATTGTTATATACTTATAATTATTTTGTTTATTTAGTTTCTATATTTTTATCTTTATTTTCATGTATATTTTATAAGTATTTTTATTTAGTTAGTTTCTATATGTTTATATTTGTAATTATTTTTATTTATTTTGTTTATGTGTATTTTATATATTGATATTTCTTAGTTCATATTTTCTATATATTTATAATTATTTTAATTTATTTATATTTATAATTATTTATTTATATATTTTTTCATATATTTATTATTCATTGTATTTGTTTATTTTGTTTATGCATGTTTGCATATTTATAATTGTTTTTATTTATTTTGTTGACATCTTTTTATATATTCACAAGTATTTTTATCTAGCCATTTAGTTTATATGATTTTATATATTGAGAGTTATTTTTATGTAGTTATTTCATTTATCTATTGAAGCTAAGTTGGGAGAAGCAGTAATTCCTACAAAGGAGAATGAGATGGAAGCGATAATCACAGAAATGGCAGGAGGTAATAGCTGTGAGTCAAATACATTTTCCAAAAAATGGCTGCCTGCTGGCTTCTCACCGAAAATTTAAAAGAGAATCAATTGTAGACATATTCTGGGAGAATGTCAAACAAGAGAAAATAAAGAACATGCTGAGATTAAAAAAAAAGAAAAGGTAAAACCTATGCCGTTTTCACTTCATTTTAGCCACAAGAAATGACATAGTAATATTGAGTAGTCAATACTGATAGAAAAAAAAATCCTTCTCAAGAATTCTCCCTGAGATCATGGTAGAATTATATATATGTATATATGTTTTTTCAAAATATTGCTAAAATAATTTTAAATATAGTTTATTCCATTAACTGTATTTCACTTGGTAATTGTGACATGGTGCAAACCCAAGCCGTACACAGGAAACTACTTTCTCTTTTTTTTTTGAGACGGAGTTTCGCTCATCACCCAGGGCTAGAATGCAATGGCACCATCTCGGCTCATCACAATCTTCACCCCCCGGCTTCAAGCAATTCTCCTGCCACAGCCTCCTGAGTAGCTGGGATTACAGGCATGCAGCACCACGCCCGGCTAATATTTGTATTTTTAGTAGAGACGAGGTTTCTCCATGTTGGCCAGGCTGGTCTTGAACTACCGACCTCAGGTGATCTGCCCGCCTTGGACTTCCAAAGTGCTGGGATGACAGGCACGAGCCACCGCGCCCGGCCAGCAAACTACTTTCTAAGTAAGCGAACGAATTGCGAGTGGAACGGTCTAATCCTCTCAATCAAACCGTTTTTGTCATGGGTGATTTCTGCCTTCGGAGTCGTTAGGGAAGTGTAAAGAGGGCTGATTCTCAGCATGCACTTCAAAACGCCTCAGAAACCGAAAGCCAAACAGATTACGATGGTTAAAAGTCTTGCAAACACTCACAGCACAGCTAGCTCAGCCTTCTCGTCAGCTCTATCAAGCCACGGAACAGGAACAAAGTATCTTTAATAGGATTTTCTAAATACGACCAAATCGTGTGCGTATTAATGAAACCTCTATGAGTTTATTTTAATTTGTTTGATATTTTTCCTCTGTGGAGGATGGCCCTGTAACTAGGGGAAACGTCTTTTGCCACATTGCAATTTAAACTGGAAGACTTTATAATTACAATATTTTCTAAAATTTCCCCGGTTGATATATGCTACCAAGAATAATGTTCAGTTGGGAAGCAGACCAACCTAGGAAGAGATACTTGGAGAATCATTTTATGAACCTGCTGAAATCTTTATCTGTTATATTTTGTTTCTGTTAGTTCCTATCACCACTTGGCTACTCAGTATTGCTGTGTCGTTTCTTGTGGTTGAAATGAAGTCAGAACAGTGTAGTTTCTACAGTTGGTTTTTAAATCTCCACATAAACACTTCTTTATTTTTTTTCTTGTGTGACATTCTACCAGAATATGTGTAGAATTGATTTTTTTTTTTTTTTTTTTTTTTTGAGACAGAGTCTCGCTCTGTCGCCCAGGCTGGAGTGCAGTGGCCGGATCTCAGCTCACTGCAAGCTCCGCCTCCCGGGTTCACGCTATTCTCCTGTCTCAGCCTCCCAAGTTGTTGGGACTACAGGCACCCACCTCGCCCGGCTAGTTTTTTGTATTTTTTTTTAGTAGAGACGGGGTTTCACCGTGTTAGCCAGGATGGTCTCCATCTCCTGACCTCGTGATCCGCCCGCCTCGGCCTCCCAAAGTGCTGGGATTACAGGCTTGAGCCACCGCGCCCAGCTGAATTGATTCTCTTTTAAAAAGCATGGGTGAGTACGGTCCTGGGGAGTGTGTGTGTGTGTGTGTGTGTGTGACAGAGAGAGAGACAAAGAGACAGAAGGGAAGAGAGGAATAGAGACTATGAAAGGCGATTTCCGGCTATGGTGCTGTGTCTGTGCCCGCTTCGTCTTGGGCGCTCTGCAACAGAGAATCAACTGAGGACCCTTCTTCAAATGCACTCCCCTGAGTCTTCACAAGGCTGAGACCCAGGAGGGAGGGTGCTGTACTTGGGACCACTGGGAGCCCAGTGGCTCCTGAGCCAGGGATGCAGGCAGAGCAGGTTGGTCGGTACAGGGATGCTTTGCGGAGCGTGAACCCTCAGGGAATTGTAAATGAAAGTCAGACCCCCGTGAGGAGAGGAAAGAATGCCAGCTTCTCCGAGCTGTGGAGGGTTTGCTGTCTACCCAGCCTTGCCTGCAGCTCACCGCCAGACCTACCAGCCTCCGCCTCCACAACACCCCTTGGAAGGTTGTCAGAAACTGAGACAAAAGTTGCTGTGTGCTGCTTTCTAGCTTTTCTCCCTTGTCCTTTCATCTTGGCACAAAGTCCAATAGAACTGCAAGAGAAGACTATCTCTGGTACAATTGTACTATGTTCCCACTCCATCCCTTTCCAGCTCCCCGTCCTGCGGAAAAAGCCACTTCCGTTACTCAATAAAATCCTCCACCTATCTGTGCAGAGTATGCCAAAGGTTCTGCCCACATCAAAGACCCTTTCTTGCCATATGTTAACAGACCACCCACGTCAGGACCATATCAGACCATGACAGGATATGGTTCTTCTCCATGTCCCTCTTCTGGGACTGGTTTATTCATCCTTTCTTTTTTCTTTTCTTTCTTTTTTTTTTTTCTGAGATGGAGTCTTGCCCTGTCACCCAGGCTGGAGTGCAGTGGCGCGATCTCAGCTCACTGTAACCTCTGTCTCCTGGGTTCACACCATTCTCCTGCCTCAGCCTCCCAACTAACTGAGACTACAGGCGCCTGCCACCACATCCGGCTAATTTTTTTGGTATTTTTGGTAGAGATCGGGTTTCACCATGTTAGCCAGGCAGGTCTCCATCTCCTGACCTCTTGATCCGCCCCCCTTGGCCTCCCAAAGAGCTGGGATTACAGGTGTGAGCCACTGCACCCGGCCTTGTTAACCCTTTTTTCTATCCCCTTTCTCTTGATGGTCAATGTTGCTTTGTTTGTTGTGGAATGTTTAACCTGTACCATTTGCATATTGATTAAGTATTCTATTTTGTATGGTTTGCAATGTGAAGTAACTGGGGGGTGGCTTGAGCCTGTGTGACGGTGGCTCTGACTACCAAGTGAATGGGAAGCACTAAGGAGAATTGCCTCCTTGGGAACTCGATGTAGCTCGTGGTGATATGCACAGGAGGCAGGGAAATACTGGGTAGAAAAGGGTGGGATCCCTGGCAAGGGCTCCACCCTCAGGCCTGGGCCCACGGTCCTAAATGACAACTTCACATCCCTTCACCTACAGTAAGCACGACTGGGGAGGCCTCAGGAAACATACAATCACGGCAGAAGGCAAAGAGGAGGGAGGCATGTGCGTCTTACATCGCGTGCGCAGGAGGAAGAGAGCAAAGGCAGAAGTGCTCCACACTTTTAAACAGCCAGATCTCATCAGAACTCACTCCCTATCATGAGAGGAGCAAGGAAGAAATCTTTCCCCGTGATCTAATCACTTCCCACCAGACCCCTCCCCTATTAGTGGAGAATCACAGTTTGACATGAGCTTTGGGCGGGGACACAAATCCAAACCATATCAAGTGCCAAGCTGAAAGTGCAGGAAAGTCACATTCTCCACCGGTTACTGATGGATGTAGAGTATCAACACCCCAGCTCCCTCACCCCTCTGCTAGGATAAAAAACCCAGGTGGGTGTTTTATGCTGTTTCCCAGAGCATCACAATGAGATTATGTCCTAGGTGTCCTCTGTAGAGCTGGCTTAATAATTTCCCCCTCATTGGTGGATTCCTTTCCGTGTATAACCTTCCCCTGACCCTCTGCCCTGGCCAGAGCCCCTACCCTGGCCAGAGTCCCTGCCCTTTCTATTACTCAATCCTTAACCCAGGGTCTGTTTCTGGGACAAGCCCAGTTGAGACAGTTGACCTAGACTATAGTGGGGAAGGAGGTGATGGGAGGAATAGATAAAAACTATATTGGTTGTTCAGGGAGAAATTATTGCAACTTGGGTCAGATTGAGGACAGAGGTGCAGTGGTGAGATGTGGGCAGATTGGGGACTTGCTGATAAAGTAGATGGATGGATAGGAAAAACCCAATGTAGTTTTCTGTGCTTTTCTCTCTCTCTCTCTCTTGCTCTCTCTCTCTCTCAGGCAATTGCTCTGACCTTTTTCTACCTCATTTATTTCTCTGTTGTTTGTTCTATGTTTTCCCCCTCTCTGTTTCACCTTGCCATATCCGGCTCTCCCCCACACCCATCACCTTGATCTGGCTCATTAACACTATTGCAGAATGTAATTCAACCCGACACTTTTGCAGAGCACCTCGTAGGTGTCAGACACAGAGCCAAGTACCAGGGAGACGGAAATGAGTACTTCACATCCAAGATGCAATGGGCATATGGAACAAATAATCAGGATATGGCATAAAATTGCAACCAAGCCTATCCATTGTAAGGAGAGAGTTTGGAAAAAGAAAAATTGTTAGTCTTTACTGAAGAGTGTTTTAAAATCTCTATCTTGATTGTAAAACCCACTGGGTATCTATTCATATACCTGTCTTGGTAAACAAATGCATCCACTTGTACAGGTACATACACACACAAAGAAACAAATGCATAAATAATAAATAATTAAATAATCCCTTTCTAATTAATTGAAGTGGTTATTTTGCAATGTGAGCTTCAAGAGAAAAGAGATTTTCACCAGAAATGGCCCACTACTACAACAACTATTGCTTGTATAACACATTATGATTTTCAAGAAACTGTATAATTTAGCTCATTTGTCTCTTCTAATAGTTCTGTGGGGCAGGTGACATTATCACCACCCTCATCATTATTATCACCACCATCACCATTATCACTATGACCATCATCATTATCACAATCATAACCTTCATATTATCACCATCATCATCATCACCATCACCATCATCATCACCATCACCATATCATCACCATCATCATCATCACATTTTCACCCTATCATCATCACCATCACATCATCACCGTCAGCATTATCACAATCATTACCATCATATCATCACCATCATTACATCATCACCATCATCATTGTCACTATCACTATCATCACCATCACGACCAGCATCCTCACCATCATCATCATCACCACCACCATTATCACCATCACCATCATCAACATCACCATCACTATCATCACCATTATCACCATCATCATCATCAACATCACCATTACCATAATCACCATCACATCATCACCAT
>NC_045456.1:20370714-20377468 GCF_002776525.5 Piliocolobus tephrosceles | reverse complement strand
ATGGTGATGATGTGATGGTGATTATGGTAATGGTGATGTTGATGATGGTGATGGTGATAATGGTGGTGGTGATGATGATGATGGTGAGGATGCTGGTCGTGATGGTGATGATAGTGATAGTGACAATGATGATGGTGATGATGTAATGATGGTGATGATATGATGGTAATGATTGTGATAATGCTGACGGTGATGATGTGATGGTGATGATGATAGGGTGAAAATGTGATGATGATGATGGTGATGATATGGTGATGGTGATGATGATGGTGATGGTGATGATGATGATGGTGATAATATGAAGGTTATGATTGTGATAATGATGATGGTCATAGTGATAATGGTGATGGTGGTGATAATAATGATGAGGGTGGTGATAATGTCACCTGCCCCACAGAACTATTAGAAGAGACAAATGAGCTAAATTATACAGTTTCTTGAAAATCATAATGTGTTATACAAGCAATAGTTGTTGTAGTAGTGGGCCATTTCTGGTGAAAATCTCTTTTCTCTTGAAGCTCACATTGCAAAATAACCACTTCAATTAATTAGAAAGGGATTATTTAATTATTTATTATTTATGCATTTGTTTCTTTGTGTGTGTATGTACCTGTACAAGTGGATGCATTTGTTTACCAAGACAGGTATATGAATAGATACCCAGTGGGTTTTACAATCAAGATAGAGATTTTAAAACACTCTTCAGTAAAGACTAACAATTTTTCTTTTTCCAAACTCTCTCCTTACAATGGATAGGCTTGGTTGCAATTTTATGCCATATCCTGATTATTTGTTCCATATGCCCATTGCATCTTGGATGTGAAGTACTCATTTCCGTCTCCCTGGTACTTGGCTCTGTGTCTGACACCTACGAGGTGCTCTGCAAAAGTGTCGGGTTGAATTACATTCTGCAATAGTGTTAATGAGCCAGATCAAGGTGATGGGTGTGGGGGAGAGCCGGATATGGCAAGGTGAAACAGAGAGGGGGAAAACATAGAACAAACAACAGAGAAATAAATGAGGTAGAAAAAGGTCAGAGCAATTGCCTGAGAGAGAGAGAGAGCAAGAGAGAGAGAGAGAGAAAAGCACAGAAAACTACATTGGGTTTTTCCTATCCATCCATCTACTTTATCAGCAAGTCCCCAATCTGCCCACATCTCACCACTGCACCTCTGTCCTCAATCTGACCCAAGTTGCAATAATTTCTCCCTGAACAACCAATATAGTTTTTATCTATTCCTCCCATCACCTCCTTCCCCACTATAGTCTAGGTCAACTGTCTCAACTGGGCTTGTCCCAGAAACAGACCCTGGGTTAAGGATTGAGTAATAGAAAGGGCAGGGACTCTGGCCAGGGTAGGGGCTCTGGCCAGGGCAGAGGGTCAGGGGAAGGTTATACACGGAAAGGAATCCACCAATGAGGGGGAAATTATTAAGCCAGCTCTACAGAGGACACCTAGGACATAATCTCATTGTGATGCTCTGGGAAACAGCATAAAACACCCACCTGGGTTTTTTATCCTAGCAGAGGGGTGAGGGAGCTGGGGTGTTGATACTCTACATCCATCAGTAACCGGTGGAGAATGTGACTTTCCTGCACTTTCAGCTTGGCACTTGATATGGTTTGGATTTGTGTCCCCGCCCAAAGCTCATGTCAAACTGTGATTCTCCACTAATAGGGGAGGGGTCTGGTGGGAAGTGATTAGATCACGGGGAAAGATTTCTTCCTTGCTCCTCTCATGATAGGGAGTGAGTTCTGATGAGATCTGGCTGTTTAAAAGTGTGGAGCACTTCTGCCTTTGCTCTCTTCCTCCTGCGCACGCGATGTAAGACGCACATGCCTCCCTCCTCTTTGCCTTCTGCCGTGATTGTATGTTTCCTGAGGCCTCCCCAGTCGTGCTTACTGTAGGTGAAGGGATGTGAAGTTGTCATTTAGGACCGTGGGCCCAGGCCTGAGGGTGGAGCCCTTGCCAGGGATCCCACCCTTTTCTACCCAGTATTTCCCTGCCTCCTGTGCATATCACCACGAGCTACATCGAGTTCCCAAGGAGGCAATTCTCCTTAGTGCTTCCCATTCACTTGGTAGTCAGAGCCACCGTCACACAGGCTCAAGCCACCCCCCAGTTACTTCACATTGCAAACCATACAAAATAGAATACTTAATCAATATGCAAATGGTACAGGTTAAACATTCCACAACAAACAAAGCAACATTGACCATCAAGAGAAAGGGGATAGAAAAAAGGGTTAACAAGGCCGGGTGCAGTGGCTCACACCTGTAATCCCAGCTCTTTGGGAGGCCAAGGGGGGCGGATCAAGAGGTCAGGAGATGGAGACCTGCCTGGCTAACATGGTGAAACCCGATCTCTACCAAAAATACCAAAAAAATTAGCCGGATGTGGTGGCAGGCGCCTGTAGTCTCAGTTAGTTGGGAGGCTGAGGCAGGAGAATGGTGTGAACCCAGGAGACAGAGGTTACAGTGAGCTGAGATCGCGCCACTGCACTCCAGCCTGGGTGACAGGGCAAGACTCCATCTCAGAAAAAAAAAAAAGAAAGAAAAGAAAAAAGAAAGGATGAATAAACCAGTCCCAGAAGAGGGACATGGAGAAGAACCATATCCTGTCATGGTCTGATATGGTCCTGACGTGGGTGGTCTGTTAACATATGGCAAGAAAGGGTCTTTGATGTGGGCAGAACCTTTGGCATACTCTGCACAGATAGGTGGAGGATTTTATTGAGTAACGGAAGTGGCTTTTTCCGCAGGACGGGGAGCTGGAAAGGGATGGAGTGGGAACATAGTACAATTGTACCAGAGATAGTCTTCTCTTGCAGTTCTATTGGACTTTGTGCCAAGATGAAAGGACAAGGGAGAAAAGCTAGAAAGCAGCACACAGCAACTTTTGTCTCAGTTTCTGACAACCTTCCAAGGGGTGTTGTGGAGGCGGAGGCTGGTAGGTCTGGCGGTGAGCTGCAGGCAAGGCTGGGTAGACAGCAAACCCTCCACAGCTCGGAGAAGCTGGCATTCTTTCCTCTCCTCACGGGGGTCTGACTTTCATTTACAATTCCCTGAGGGTTCACGCTCCGCAAAGCATCCCTGTACCGACCAACCTGCTCTGCCTGCATCCCTGGCTCAGGAGCCACTGGGCTCCCAGTGGTCCCAAGTACAGCACCCTCCCTCCTGGGTCTCAGCCTTGTGAAGACTCAGGGGAGTGCATTTGAAGAAGGGTCCTCAGTTGATTCTCTGTTGCAGAGCGCCCAAGACGAAGCGGGCACAGACACAGCACCATAGCCGGAAATCGCCTTTCATAGTCTCTATTCCTCTCTTCCCTTCTGTCTCTTTGTCTCTCTCTCTGTCACACACACACACACACACACACACTCCCCAGGACCGTACTCACCCATGCTTTTTAAAAGAGAATCAATTCAGCTGGGCGCGGTGGCTCAAGCCTGTAATCCCAGCACTTTGGGAGGCCGAGGCGGGCGGATCACGAGGTCAGGAGATGGAGACCATCCTGGCTAACACGGTGAAACCCCGTCTCTACTAAAAAAAAATACAAAAAACTAGCCGGGCGAGGTGGGTGCCTGTAGTCCCAACAACTTGGGAGGCTGAGACAGGAGAATAGCGTGAACCCGGGAGGCGGAGCTTGCAGTGAGCTGAGATCCGGCCACTGCACTCCAGCCTGGGCGACAGAGCGAGACTCTGTCTCAAAAAAAAAAAAAAAAAAAAAAAATCAATTCTACACATATTCTGGTAGAATGTCACACAAGAAAAAAAATAAAGAAGTGTTTATGTGGAGATTTAAAAACCAACTGTAGAAACTACACTGTTCTGACTTCATTTCAACCACAAGAAACGACACAGCAATACTGAGTAGCCAAGTGGTGATAGGAACTAACAGAAACAAAATATAACAGATAAAGATTTCAGCAGGTTCATAAAATGATTCTCCAAGTATCTCTTCCTAGGTTGGTCTGCTTCCCAACTGAACATTATTCTTGGTAGCATATATCAACCGGGGAAATTTTAGAAAATATTGTAATTATAAAGTCTTCCAGTTTAAATTGCAATGTGGCAAAAGACGTTTCCCCTAGTTACAGGGCCATCCTCCACAGAGGAAAAATATCAAACAAATTAAAATAAACTCATAGAGGTTTCATTAATACGCACACGATTTGGTCGTATTTAGAAAATCCTATTAAAGATACTTTGTTCCTGTTCCGTGGCTTGATAGAGCTGACGAGAAGGCTGAGCTAGCTGTGCTGTGAGTGTTTGCAAGACTTTTAACCATCGTAATCTGTTTGGCTTTCGGTTTCTGAGGCGTTTTGAAGTGCATGCTGAGAATCAGCCCTCTTTACACTTCCCTAACGACTCCGAAGGCAGAAATCACCCATGACAAAAACGGTTTGATTGAGAGGATTAGACCGTTCCACTCGCAATTCGTTCGCTTACTTAGAAAGTAGTTTGCTGGCCGGGCGCGGTGGCTCGTGCCTGTCATCCCAGCACTTTGGAAGTCCAAGGCGGGCAGATCACCTGAGGTCGGTAGTTCAAGACCAGCCTGGCCAACATGGAGAAACCTCGTCTCTACTAAAAATACAAATATTAGCCGGGCGTGGTGCTGCATGCCTGTAATCCCAGCTACTCAGGAGGCTGTGGCAGGAGAATTGCTTGAAGCCGGGGGGTGAAGATTGTGATGAGCCGAGATGGTGCCATTGCATTCTAGCCCTGGGTGATGAGCGAAACTCCGTCTCAAAAAAAAAAGAGAAAGTAGTTTCCTGTGTACGGCTTGGGTTTGCACCATGTCACAATTACCAAGTGAAATACAGTTAATGGAATAAACTATATTTAAAATTATTTTAGCAATATTTTGAAAAAACATATATACATATATATAATTCTACCATGATCTCAGGGAGAATTCTTGAGAAGGATTTTTTTTTCTATCAGTATTGACTACTCAATATTACTATGTCATTTCTTGTGGCTAAAATGAAGTGAAAACGGCATAGGTTTTACCTTTTCTTTTTTTTTAATCTCAGCATGTTCTTTATTTTCTCTTGTTTGACATTCTCCCAGAATATGTCTACAATTGATTCTCTTTTAAATTTTCGGTGAGAAGCCAGCAGGCAGCCATTTTTTGGAAAATGTATTTGACTCACAGCTATTACCTCCTGCCATTTCTGTGATTATCGCTTCCATCTCATTCTCCTTTGTAGGAATTACTGCTTCTCCCAACTTAGCTTCAATAGATAAATGAAATAACTACATAAAAATAACTCTCAATATATAAAATCATATAAACTAAATGGCTAGATAAAAATACTTGTGAATATATAAAAAGATGTCAACAAAATAAATAAAAACAATTATAAATATGCAAACATGCATAAACAAAATAAACAAATACAATGAATAATAAATATATGAAAAAATATATAAATAAATAATTATAAATATAAATAAATTAAAATAATTATAAATATATAGAAAATATGAACTAAGAAATATCAATATATAAAATACACATAAACAAAATAAATAAAAATAATTACAAATATAAACATATAGAAACTAACTAAATAAAAATACTTATAAAATATACATGAAAATAAAGATAAAAATATAGAAACTAAATAAACAAAATAATTATAAGTATATAACAATTTTTACAAACAAAATAATAAGTATATAACAATTTATGTAAACAAAATAAATTAAAATATTTATAAAACTATAAAATATATCAACTGCATAAAAATAATTAAAACCATATATACATTTTTATAAGCTTGATAAATAAAAATAGTTATAAATCTATAAACATATGAACTATATAAGTAAAAATAATTATAAATACATAAAAATACATATAAGCTAACTAATATAAATCTATAAAAATGTATAAACTAAATAAGTAATTAATTATAAATATATAAAAATACATATAAGCTAACTCATATAAATCTATAAAATATATAAACAAAATGAAGAAATAAAAGCATTATAAATATATGAAATATATATAAACTAAATAAACAAAAATATTTACAAAGGTATAAAGATGTATACGCACAAAAAGTAATAAATGAATAGCAAATAAAAGTTGTCCTACTCTAAAGCCCTCAGAAGGAATGGAGCTTGTCAGCACCTTGATCTGGGACCCCTGGCTCCCCGCATTGTCAGAGAGGCAGGATTCTCAAACCGCCTTCTGGCCCCCAGCATCGTGAGAGAGTGCTGGGATGACAGGCACCCACCACCACATGCCTGACTGATTTTTGTATTTTTAGTAGAGACGGGATTTCACCACGTTGGCCAGGCTGGTCTCGAACTCCCGACCTCAGGTGATCCGCCCTCCTCAGCCTCCCAAAGTGCTGGGATGACAGGCGTGAGCCGCCGTGCCCGGCCAGAGTTGAAATTATGTTTAAGAACAAATAGGCCGGACGCGGTGGCTCAAGCCTGTAATCCCAGCACTTTGGGAGGCCGAGACGGGCGGATCACAAGGTCAGGAGATCGAGACCATCCTGGCTAACACGGTGAAACCCCGTCTCTACTAAAATACAAAAAACTAGCCGGGCGAGGTGGCGGGCGCCTGTAGTCCCAGCTACTCGGGAGGCTGAGGCAGGAGAATGGCGTGAACCCGGGAGACGGGGCTTGCAGTGAGCCGAGATCCGGCCACTGCACTCCGGCCTGGGAGATAGAGCCAGACTCCATCTCAAAAAAAAAAAAAAAAAAAAAAAAAAAAAAAAAAAAAAAAAAA
>NC_045456.1:20363471-20370614 GCF_002776525.5 Piliocolobus tephrosceles | reverse complement strand
AAGAACAAATAAAGACACAGATATTAAGCAAAAATAATAAAATTTTTATTTATAAATAAATAAATAAATCCCTCTGTAGGATGAAGTGAAAAAGACAAAAATATAAAGAATTCAGATCACCACCCACATTCTTTCTGTAAACCTCCTGTGTCTAAACTGCCAGCGTTGACAGTCAGAGAGTCAACCACCAAGACCCATCTCAGGAAACCACTGAGGTTTTTCCCCAAGTATCTATACTTGCTTTGTAGTCATTACATGTCATAACATTTTCCCCGTACGCTGCCACTGTGGTGCATTCTTGTTCTGAGACAGAGAGACAGGCAGTCTCAATGGGGCTTAAGCCTGAGTTATTTTCTTTTTTCTTTTTCTTTTTCTTTTTTTTTTTTTGAGACGGAGTCTTGCTCTGTTGCCCAGGCTGGAGTGCAGTGGCCGGATCTCAGCTCACTGCAACCTCTGCCTCCGGGTTCACGGCATTCTCCTGCCTCAGCCTCCCAGGTAGCTGGGACTACAGGCACCTGCCACCACACCCGGCTAGTTTTTGTATTTTTAATAGAGACGGGGTTTCACCGTGTTAGCCAGGATGGTCTCGATCTCCTGACCTCGTGATCCGCCTGCCTCTGCCTCCCAAAGTGCTGGGATGACAGGCGTCAGCCACCGAAGCCTGAGTTATTTTCTCCAGTCCTGTAAGATGTGTGCAGTCTATGGGGTGGGTGAGACAGTTACGTCCTGGAGCTAACTTTATTGTATCTGCTACATGCATCCGTAGGTACTGCTTGACTGGGACAGGTTTCCATGGCAGGCATGTTGGACGTGGCACCTGCCTGCCAGGTGCTGAAATTCTGTGGAGCAGAGTCCATCGTACTTGATATCAAAATAAGTTGTTAAGTTCTGTGTGCACATGCTAAGTCTACTATAACAAAATACCAAGGCCGGGCGCGGGGGTTCACAGGCCTGATTTTTGTATTTTCAGTAAAGACTGTGTTTCACCCTGTTGACCAGTCTGGTCTGGAACTCCTAATCTCAGGTGATCCGTTCACCTCAGCCTCCCAAAGTGCTGGGATGACAGGCGTGAGCCACCTCACCTGGCAGGTCATTCTTTTTTAAAACAGCAGCATAGGCCGGGCGTGGTGGCTCACGCTTGTCATCCCAGCACTTTGGGAGGACGAAGTGGGCGGATCACAAGGTCAGGAGATCGAGACCATCCTGGCTAACACGGTGAAACCCCGTCTCTACTAAAAATACAAAAAACTAGCCGGGCGAGGTGGCGGCGCCTGTAGTCCCAGCTACTTGGGAGGCTGAGGCAGGAGAATGGCGTGAACCTGGGAGGCGGAGCTTGCAGTGAGCCGAGATGGTGCCACTGCACTCCAGCCTGGGCAACAGAGCAAGACTCCATCTCAAAAAAGAAAAAAAAACAGCAGCATAAAGATCTGGAATTGTATATTGCACCTCCCAAAAGGCATGCTTAGTGTATTGAGTGGGTCTTAAAGCTTTAAGAAATGCTCTGACTTTTTATGATTTTGACCTGTAGAGCCAGGCTGACCTGTTTCAATTTGCTTAGCAGGATTATTACTGCTGATTCTCAGATGGGAACTCTGGCTGGCAAATCCTTCCTTTTGGTGGGAGAGATGAATTTTGCTTCAGTCAGGTGCTCCTCCAATCAATTTTCTTTTATTCTCGTTTTAAACCTCAAAATAAGCCAATGATACACAAAGAAATGTAAGTAAGAGTAGGTACATTTATAAAAATATATATATATGTATATTTTCTTAGATACAGGGTCTAGCTCTGGCACCCAGGCTGCAGTACACAGGTATGATCACAGCTTACTGCAGCCTTGACCTCTTGGACTCAAGCAATCCTCCAGGCTCAGCCTTTTGAGGGCGGAGACTGCAGGCACACACCACCATGCCCAGCTAATTTTTTTTAATTATTATTATTGGAGAGACGAGATCTCCCTCTGTAGCCCAGGCTATCCTTGAGTTCCTGGCCTCAAGCAATCCTCCCACCTCAGCCTCTGAATGTGCTGGGATTACAGGCATGAGTCACTGTGTGTGGCCTGGGCAAATTCATAAATTAAAAATATATATATGTGTGTGTGTATGCACAGATAAATGAAAGAATGAATTCTCAGCAGGAAAATAGCTGCATTTAATTTAAAACTGGATTTAATGAGGATACAAAAAATTAGCCGGGCATGGTGCTGGGCACCTGTAATCCCAGCTACCTGGGAGGCTGAGGCAGGAGAATTGCTTGAACTTGGGAGGTGGAAGTTGCAGGGAGCCGAGATCGTGCCATTGCACTCCGGCCTGGGTAACAGAGCCAGACAGTGTCTGAAAGAAAAAAAAAAAAAAAAAAACAGAGATACATGCACACATATGTTCACTGCAGCGCTGTTCATAATGGCAAAGACATAGAATTAACATAAATGTCCATCAGCTGTAGACATAGAATTAACCTAAATGTCCCTCAGTATGTATACTGGATAGTAGCTATACACCATGGAATACTATGCAGCCATAAAAAAGGAATAAAATCATGTCCTTTGCAGGAATGTGGATGGAGCTGGAGGCCATTATCCTCAGCAAACAAATGTAGGAACAGAAAACCAAATACCACATATTCTCACTTACAAGTGGGACCTCAATGATGAGAACACATGGACACATGGAGAGAAGCAGCACACAGTGGGCCCTAACAGAAGGCGGAAGGCAGGGGAAGAAGAAAATCAGGAAAAAATATCTTTTAGGTACTGGGCTTAATACTTGGGTGATAAAATAGTTAATTCAACAGTGAAGGGAAAATATCCTGGACCCCCAAAATCACTAAGGAAAAGTTAAGCTGGAAACTGCTCAGGGCAAACCTGCCTCCCATTGTATTCAAAGTCCTCCCTCTGCTCGGTGAGATAGATGCATATCGGATCACCTCCTTTGGAAAGGCTCATCCGAAACTCAGAAAAACGTAACCATTTGTGTGGCACCGTCTGTGACCTGGAGGCTCCCTCCCCACTTCCAGTCTTCCTGCCTTGGCTTCAGGTGGTCCCGCCTTTCCAGACCCCACGGTAAACAGGAAAGTAGAGGTTCGTCTTCAAAGACTTTCCGCCCCGTCTAATTGGGAATAAATACTAACTTCTCTCAGAAGTAAAATTTATTCAAAGACCTGTGCTGACATTCTTAAATCTCCGCTAGCCGTAATAAAGAAATCCATGTTCTTTGTGTTCATAGCTCCCACACTGTAGCCTAAACATCCATCCTGGCACGCTTATCCTGGTCCAGGCAAGCGTGAGGTCAGAGCCTGTTTCTCTTCCTTATTTGCAGGTGTTATTACCTTTCTCAGCATTCCACAAGTGACTTCCGCCTTCCTTTGTTCTCCTCTGCCTTTGCCTCTTTCAAAAAGTTCTAAGTTGCTGGCTGATGGGGACAAATACAGAATGGGAGGCCCCGTTCCAGCCCATGGAAACAGGACACAGCGTAGGGTGGACATGTCAGGTTATAAGTGACCCTGTCTCCTTTGTTCTGGGTACTCTTGTGGCCAAACTGCTGGCGAGTGAATCCTTTCTGCAGAAAGTAAAAAAACGGCCTGGCTGAGGAAATTAAATTTATGTTCAAGGGCTATTTCTTTACAGCCCGGAAAAGCAAGCATTCGTAACAGAACCAACATACTTCTTCCATATATTGATTGATGTCTCACGTCTGTCTACAATGTATAAAGCCGGGCGCAGTGGCTCACGCCTGTCATCCCAGCACGTTGGGAGGCCAGGGTGGGTGGATCATTTGAGGTCAGGAGTTGGAGACCAGCCTGGGCAACATGGTGAAACGCCATCTCTACTGAAAATAAAAAAAATTAGCTGGGAACGGTGGCGCGGGCCTATAATCCCAGTTCTTTGGGAGGCTGAGGCAGGAGAATCGCTTGAACCTAGGAGGCAGAGGTTGCAGTGAGCCGAGATCGTGCCACTTCCTGGGTGACAGAGCAAGACCCCATCTTGAAAAAAACAAAAAACAAACAAAAACAAGAAACAGAGAAAGATGAAGAGCACATGGTCTCACTGCTATGTGGAATCTAAAAAAGTCAAACTCACAGAAGCAAGAGTAGAAGGCTGGGTAGCAGAGACTAGGGGAGGTCACGGCGGGAGATGTTGGTCAGATAATACAGAGTTTGGTTAGACAGGAGGAATAAGCTCTGCACAGCTACTGCACAGCACGCTGACATAATTAATGATAAAACACTGGGCATTTCAAAATTGTTCAGAGTAGGTTTTATTTTTGTTAATAATAAAACAGTGCATTTCAAAACTGTTCAGAGTAGGTTTTGTTTTTGAGAATTAGTGATAAAACACTGCATTTCAAAATTCTTCAGAGTAGGTTATTTTTATTTTTGTTAGTGTATAATAAAGCATGTATTTCAAAATTGTTTAGAGTAGGTTTTATTTTTGTTAATAATAAAACAGTGCATTTCAAAACTGTTCAGAGTAGGTTTTATTTTTGTGAATTAATAATAAAACACTGCATTTCAAAATTCTTCAGAGTAGGTTATTTTTATTTTTGTTAGTGTATAATAAAGCATGCATTTCAAAATTGTTCAGAGTAGGTTTTATTTTTGTTAATAATAAAACACTGCATGTCAAAACTGTTCAGAGTAGGTTTTATTTTTGTGAATTAATAATAAAACACTGCATTTCAAAATTGTTCAGAGTAGGTTACTTTTGTTAGTTTATAATAAAGCATTATGCATTTCAAAATTGTTCGGAGTAGGTTTTTATTTTTGTTAGTTTATAATAAAGCATTATGCATTTCAAAATTGTTCAGAGTAGGTTTTTTTGTTGTTAATATAGGCTAACAGATATAATTTAATAGATTAATGAAGTACTGTGCATTTCAACCTAGTTCAGAGTAGGTTTCACTTTTATTTTTGTTGCTAATAAAAGTACAAATAATCAGGTAATGCAAAGTTTGGTTTAGACAGGAGGAATAAGCTCTGCACAGCTACTACCTAGCATGGTGACATAATTAATAATAAAACACTGGGCATTTCAAAATTGTTCAGAGTGGGTTTTATTTTTGTTAATAATAAAACACTGCATTTCAAAATTCTCCAGAGTAGGTTATTTTTGTTAGTTTATAATAAAGCGTTATGCGTTTCAAAATTGTTTGGAGTAGGTTTTAATTTTTGTTAATTAATGATAAAGCACTGTGCATTTCAAAATTGTTCAGAGTAGGTTTTATTTTAATTTTTGTTAATTAATGATAAAGCACTGTGCATTTCAAAATTGTTCAGAGTAGGTTTTATTTTAATTTTTGTTAATTAGTAATAAAACACGGTGCATTTCAAAATTGTTCAGTGTAGGGCCGGGCACACTGGCTCATGCCTGTAATCCCAGCACTTTGGATCACCTGAGGTCAGGAGTTCAAGACCAGCCTGGCCAACATGGTGAAACCCCATTTCTACTAAAAATACAAAAATTAGCCGGGCGAGGTGGCACGTGCCTGTAATCCCAGCTACTCCATAGGCTGAGGCAGGAGAATTGCTTGAACCCGAGAAGCAGAGGCTGTAGTGAGCCGAGATCGCGCCACTGCACTCCAGCCGGGGTGACAGAGCAAAATTCCGTCTCAAAACAACAACAATAAAACAGATGACTGGATATGGAAAATGTGGGTTAAACACAAGGAGGACAGCTCTTCAGCTGTAAGAGTGAAGGAAGTCCTGTCGGCTGCTGCAACACGGATGGAATCGGAGGCCATTATGTCAAGTGAAATCAGCCAGGCACACAAAAACCGATGTCGCACGTTCTCACTCCTAGCTAAGAGCTGGACAATTTAAACACAGGGAAGTAGAGGGGGAAACGTAGATAACAGAACCTGGGAAGGGTGAGAGACAGGGAGGGAGGAGGATGCAGAGAGGTGGGTTAAAGGGTGCACACATACATTCAGATGTAAGGAATGGCCGGGCGCGGTGCCTCACACCTGTAATCCCAGCACTTTGGAAGGCTGAGGTGGGCGGATCACGAGGTCAACAGCTCGAGACCATCCTGGCTAACACGGTGAAACCCCATGTCTACTAAAAATGCAAAAATTAGCCGGGCGTGGTGGACACCTGCAGTCCCAGCTACTCGGGAGGCTGAGGCAGGAGAATCGCTCGAACCTGAGAGGCAGAGGTTGCAGTGGGCCGAGATTGCGGGCCTGCACTCCAGCCTGGGTGACAGAGCCAGACTCTAAAAAAAAAAAAAAAAAAAAAAAAAAAAAAAAAGGGATACAAGGAATACATTTGGAGTTCCATAACAGATTAAGGTGTATAGACTTAACACAAAAATACTGTATTCAGGTGATGGACACCCTAAATATCTAGATCACCACACATTTTATACGTGTAACAGAATTTCTCATGGAACCCCTAAATTTATACAAAACAAGAAAACACAAAAAAAAGTAAAAAAAAATCTACTTTCAACAGTTTTGAAATGCACAGTACTTTAATATGAATCAACAAAAATAAAAATAAAACCTATGCTGAATAATTTTGAAATGCATGGTACTTTATTATTAATTAACAAAAATAAAAATAAAATCGACTCTGAACAATTTCGAAAGGCACACTGCTTTAGTATTAACAAAAATAAAAATAAAATCTCCTTTGAACAATTTTGAAATACACCGTACTTTATTAAGAAAAATAAAACCTACTCTGAACAATTTTGAAATGAACAGTGTTTTATTATTAACAAAAATAAATCTAAAACCTATAGTGAACAATTTTGAAATGCACAGTGATTTATTAATTAACCAAAATAAAAATGAAATCGATACTGAACAATTTTGAAATGCACATTACTTTATTATTAACTAACAAAAATAGAACTAAAAATAAAATCTACCCTGAACTATTTTGAAATGCACAGTACTTTAGTAATAAAAAAAATATAAAACCTACTGTGAACAATTTTTTCTTTTTTTTTTTTTTTTTTTGAGACACAGTCTCACCATGTGCCCAGGCTTGAGTGCAGTGGCACAATTTGGGCTCACTGCAACCTCCGTCTCTTGGGCTCAAGCGAGTCTCGTGCCTTAGCCTCCCGAGTACATGGGATTACAGGTGAAGCACCATGACGCCTAGCTAAGTTTTGTAGTTTTTTTTTTTTTTTTTTTTTTTTTTTTT
>NC_045456.1:20333269-20363371 GCF_002776525.5 Piliocolobus tephrosceles | reverse complement strand
TTTGAGACAGAGTCTCGCTCTGTCGCCCAGGCTGGAGTGCAGTGGCCGGATCTCAGCTCACTGCAAGCTCTGCCTCCCGGGTTCACGCCATTCTCCTGCCTCAGCCTCCTGAGTAGCTGGGACTACAGGCACCCGCCACCTCGCCCGGCTAGTTTTTTGTATTTTTAGTAGAGACAGTGACCTCGTGATCCGCCCGTCTGGGCCTCCCAAAGTGCTGGGATAACAGGCTTGAGCCACCACGCCTAGCCAGTTTTGTAGTTTTAGTAGAGACGGGGTTTCTCCATGTTGGCCAGGCTGGTCTCGAACTTCCAACCTCAGGTGATCCGCCTGCCTCGGCCACCCAAAGTGCTGGGATGACAGGCGTGAGCCACCGCGCCCGGCCCCATTCATGTGTTGATGGACTCTTGGGTTGATCCCATGTATTTGCTATTTGCTATTGTGAACACTCCTACAATAAACGCAGAATTTTTTTTTTTTTTTTTGGACAGAGTCTCTCTCTGTCGCCCAGGCTGGAGTGCAGTGGTGTGATCTCGGCTCACTGCAAGCTCCGCGTCCCGGGTTCACGCTATTGTCCTGCCTCAGCCTCCCGAGTAGCTGGGACTGCAGGCGCCGCCACCTCGCCCGGCTAGTTTTTTATATTTTTTTGATAGAGATGGGGTTTCACCGTGTTAGCCAAGATGGTCTCGATCTCCTGACCTCGTGATCCGCCCACCTTCCAAAGTGCTGGGATGACAGGCGTGAGCCACCGCGCCCGGCCTAAATGTAGGATTTTAAATGCGTGCACCACACACACAAAAGAAAAGCAGGTGAGGTGATGCATATGCTTATTGGCTTCAGGCAATTATCCCATGAGGTGCACTTGTATCAGAATATGTCACGCTGTACCCTACAGATAGATGCAGTCACTGTTTGTTGCTTAAAAATTAAATTTCCCAAAGGAAAGAGACGCACGGTGGCTTCTGAAGACGAGGACAGAGCAAGGCTTTGCCCCCTGGGTAAAACGTTAATAACGGGAAATGGAATTTTAAACGTCACCGCAGGGAGAAGTGAGTCTTTCAGGGCCAGGGGCTTCCTTCGACGTGATAAAATGATTTTCAGGTGATGGGAATATAACGAGAGCCAGCCTTACCAGCAGGGAACGGCAGCTTCGGGTGTCTTTATACATTCATTGTTGTCAGCATCAGGGTTCAGTTAGTGGCCCAGAGTGCCCGCCCAAGGAAAGCTCAGAGGTGGGGATAACATCACAGGATCATTCACCAGGTGGAAAGCATGCCTCCTTCCCGTTAACCTTTCCCACCTTTGCAACCCCCGCATTGAGGAAGAAATGGACGCTGTTCCCTCCTAAGGACTGTGGAAGCCGAAGGATTTGCCTCCATTGCACGACTGGACTCTTGCCTCCAAGCCACGGTGACTTCCTCAGACCTAAGGGGCCAGGCAAGAGTGGAGGAAGAGATTCAGGCGTCTTCTAGGAGAACATGGCCAGGCCGTTGTGCTGACCTCAGCCCCAGTGCCTCGGAGGCTAGCAGACTGTCTTGGTGGTACCCGTAGATGTGGGTACAGCTCAGTAGGGAGCTGACTGCACAAAGACAGCAGACTGGCTTTGCGTGGGAGGTGTGCCCCCCAAGGAAGTTGGAGCAGGCGGTAGGTGGAGATTCCAGGAGAGAAACCGATGGTCACCTACAAGGGCACGTGGCCGGTGAACCTCTGGATGCAGCCACGGGGAGCACCGTGGCCTCTTGGAGAATGAATAAATGGGAGAGTGCTGGCTGCAAGAATGCAGTCTCCGACACCCAGAATTAGCATGCCAGGCGCGATGTGGCAGTGGGTTCCAGGGCTCCTGGGGGGGGGGGGCAGGATCCAAGGGGCTTGCTGGGGTGGTTGGCACGTATGCTTGACCTCAGGGTCAAGCCTTTTCTCATGGAAAAGGCCCTTGCTGGATGGGGATGGATTGCTGCTGTAGAACAGACTCACAGGGACCTGCGGCGTGGAAAGTCAGTTTGTCCGGGCACTGCTGGCGCGTCTCCCTATGTGCTTAGGGGTTTTGGAGTCACAGCCAGGGTCTGAGTGACCAGCTGGTTTTGCTGGGATGTGTCCAGTCTCAGCACCGCACCTCGTGGGTCTCCGAAGGCACCGCACTCCCGAGGAGGCTAGAATGACGGGCACCCTCGCCTGGGCAGCAAGGTTGCCATGGAGCTGTGGCCCCGTGAATCTATAAGATGATTCCAGCATCGTATGGATTCGGCCCCCAGAGCTGTTGGGTACCACAGAGTCCCAGAGCCTGCAGCCATCATTTGTCTCCAGGATGCTGACATGGACACTTAGGAAGGGGACTCTGAGCCATGGATAAGGAAAGACGCCCTTGGAAAATGCAGGGTGGGCGAGAGGACAAGATCGAGGGCCACGTCTCAGGTGGGCAGAACGCCATGCAATGGGCGTGTTAGGAACCATGACAGCTCTTCGGGCCCCACTTCCCTGGGATTTTACATTCAAGGTGGACATTTCAGAACCAACGTGGGGTGAGAGCCAGAGACCGATACACACTGACAGGGAGAGAACGTAGGGTTAAAGGAAGAACTATTTCAGCTTCATCTATGTCTCTGCAAAGGACATGAACTCATCCTTTTTTATGGCTGCATAGTATTCCGTGGTGTCTATGTGCCACATTTTCTTTATCCAGTCCATCATTGATGGGCATGTGGGTTGGTTCCAAGTCTTTGCTATTGTGAATAGTGCCGCAATCAACGTATGTGTGCATGTGTCTTTATAGTAGAATGATTTATAATCAAGAAACTCACACAGGAACAGAAAACCAAACACCTCATGTTCTCGCTCATCAGTGGGAGTTGAACAATGAGAACACACGGACACAGGGAGGGGAGCATCACACACCGGGGCCTGTCGGCAGGTGGGGAGCAAGGGTAGGGAGAGCATTAGGACAAATGCCTAATGCATGTAGGGCTTAAAACCTAGATGACAGGTTGATAGGCACAAGCAAACCACCATGGCACATGTACACGTATGTAACAAACCTGCATGTTCAGCACATGTATCCCAGAACATAAAGTAAAATAAAATAAAATTTAAATTAAAAAAAGAAAAAGAAATATTTCAATGCCAGTTAAAGACAGGAAAGCAGATTTCATTGAAGGCATCCAAGATGGCAGCTATCAGGAAACCCCCTGTAGCAAAATCTTGCAATGGGGAGAGAACAGACCCTGTCTTGACTCCAATGTGGAGAAGTGGAGATTTATAACTATGGGGCGACACGGGTAGGGGCTGTGGATTACTCAGAGGAAATTCCCAGGAGAAGCAGTTTCTGGCTACACTGACTTGATTGGATCACTGCGGACCGCCAGCCAGGGTGATCAGGACAGTCAGGCCTCAAGGGTGGGGGACTTTCACCCCACTGGTGTAGCAGGATTCTTGCTCAGAAGTGATTCTACAAGGACGTGGAGGGAAGCCCAAGGTCCAGCCTCGTCGGGCAGGGGACTCAGAGGAGACTGGCTTAGGTTTCAGTCAAAGAAAAGAGTTTTTGTCAAGACACAGAGAAGGGAAGAGAGGTGAGAGAAAGGGAAAAGAGAGTGAGGGAGAGACAGAGGAAGAGAGAGAGAGAAAAGGAAGGAGGGAGAGACAGGGACAGAGAGACAGGGACAGAGAGAGAGACAGAGAAGGAGGTAGGGAGAGAGGATCAGAGAGAGAGAGACAGGGAGAAACAGCGTGTTTGAGTCTGATTCTGTGTGGGTTTCTCTGCCAGCAGGTGTCATGGGGGAGTCGTGATTTTTCTCATTCATTTTTACACAGAGGGTTTGAATGATGGTGATGATGGTAGTGGCAAAGAAGTTAGTGATGGTGATGACGGTGATGGTGATAATGACGATGGTGGTGGTGCTGATGGTGATGGCGATGATGATAATGATGGTGGTGATGGTGTTGATGGTGATAGTGATGATGGTAGTAGTGATGGTGATGATGGTAAAGGTTATGGTGGTGATAATGATGGTGATAATGATGATGGTGATGGTGGTGATGGTGATGATGATGGTGAGGACGACGATGGTAAAGATGATGGCGATGGTGATGATGGCAGTGGCAAAGAAGTTAGTGATGGTGATGATGGTGATGGTGATAATGACAATGGTGATGGTGCTGATGGTGATGGCGATGATGAGGATGACGATAATGATGATGGTGATGGTGATGATGGTGAAAATGATGGTGATAGTGATCATGGTAATAGTAACAGTGATGGTGATGATGATCGTGGCAAAGATGCTAGTGACGGTGATGATGGTAATGGTTATGATGGTGATAAAGATGGTTATGATGGTGATGATGATGGTGATGGTGATGATGAGGATGATGGTGAAGATGATGCTGATGGCAATGATGGTGATGATGATCGTGGCAAAGATGCTAGTGATGGTGATGATGGTGATGGTTATGATGGTGACGATGATGATGGTGATGATGATAATCAATTCAGGCTTGGAAAGAGTTATGGGAACCCCAAACAGAGAAAGTTCCCATCCATGCACTTAAAATTTTCTCCAGGGGAACCTGAGACACAGGTGATGGAAACCAAGCCTTCTTCCACTGTCAATGTTCGTTTTTGTCGTTTTTCCTCCAATATATTGAAGATGAATTCTTTTGTAAACATAGTGAAATTGAATCACTGAAAAATCAGAGTAAAGATACGCAACACACAAGCTCAATTTGTTATTATGATGATTGTAGCGCACAGACCTAAAATACCTTTCAGTAACTACCAGCAGAGTCAACATAATTTAGGAAAATCATGGCAAATGTTTCTGAATGCTTAGTTTTCTTACAAACCAGGAGCCAATGCTTTGCGGACACCCAGGAGTCCCAGGGTTTGAGGTTCTGTCTCTTCTCAGCATCTGCACAGGCAGAGCTCTGCTGTGGATGGCATCCTGGTATCTACCCTCTGCTCTCTTCTCTTTCCATTTTTAAAGACTATTTTTAAAAACATCTTCTTTATCCAGTCCATCATTGATGGGCATTTGGGTTGGTTTCAAGTCTTTGCTATTGTGAACAGTGCTGCAGTAAACACACATGTGCATGTGTCTTTATAGTAGAATGATTTATAATCCTTTGGGTGTATACCCAGTCATGGGATTGCTGGGTCAAATGAGATTCTGGGTCAATGGTATTTCTGCTTCTAGGTCCTTGAGGAATCGCCACACTGTCTTCCACAATCGTTGAACCAATTTACACTCCCACCAATAGTGTAAAAGCGTTCCTATTTCTCCACATCCTCTCAACATTTGTTGTTTCCTGACTTTTTAATGATCGCTCTTCTAATGGGCATAAGATGGTATATCTCATTGTGGTTTTGATTTGCATTTCTCTAATGACCAGGGATGATGTATAGTCCACGAGTATACACCATGGAATACTATGCAGCCATAAAAAAGGATGAGTTTGTGTCCTTTGCAGGGACATGGATGAAGCCAGAAACCATCATTTTCAGCAAACTAACACAAGAACAGAAAACCGCCGGGCGCGGTGGCTCAAGCCTGTAATCCCAGCACTTTGGGAGGCCGAGACGGGCGGATCACGAGGTCAGGAGATCGAGACCCTCCTGGCTAACACGGTGAAACCCCGTCTCTACTAAAAATACAAAAAATTAGCCGGGCGAGGTGGTGGGCGCCTGTGGTCCCAGCCACTCGGGAGGCTGAGGCAGGAGAATGGCGTGAACCCAGGAGGCAGAGGTTGCGGTGAGCTGAGATCCGGCCGCTGCACTCTAGCCTGGGCGACAGAGCAAGACTCCGTCTCAAAAAAAAAAAAAAAAAAAAAAAAGAACAGAAAACCAAACACCACATGTTCTCACTCATAAGTGGGAGTTGAACAATGAGAACACATGGACACAGGGAGGGGAGCATCACACACCAGGGTCTGTCGGGGGTGCAGGGCAGGGGAAGGGGTAGCATTAGAAGAAATACCTAATGCAAATGAAGAGTTGATGGGTGCAGCAAACCACTATAGCCCATGTATACCTATGTAACCAACCTGCACGTTCTGCACATGTACCCCAGAACTTAAAGTATAATAAAAAAACAAGGCCGGGTGCGGTGGCTCAAGCCTGTAATCCCAGCACTTTGGGAGGCCAAGACGGGTAGATCACGAGGTCAGGAGATCGAGACCATCCTGGCTATCACGGTGAATCCCCGTCTCTCCTAAAAAAAATACAAAAAAAACTAGCCGGGCGAGGTGGCGGGCGCCTGTAGTCCCAGTTACTCGGGAGGCTGAGGCAGGAGAATGGCGTAAACCTGGGAGGCGGAGCTTGCAGTGAGCTGAGATCCGGCCACTGCACTCCAGCCTGGGCGACAGAGTGAGACTCCGTCTCAAAAAAAATAAAATAAAATAAAAAAACAAAAACAAAATAAATATCTTTTATTGAGGTGAAATTCATACAGCCTAAAATCAACTGTTTCAAAGTGGACAATTCGGGGGCCATTAGTCCATTCACAGTGTTGTACAAGTACCACCTCTGTCTAGGTTGAGAATATTTTCATTATCTCAGAGATCTATTCTCATGAGCAGTTACTCCTCATTCCCGCTTCTTCATCCTCTGGTAACCACAAAGCCACTTTGAGTCTATGGATTTACCTGTTCTGGACATGTCATGTATATTGAGGCATACAACATGTGTGCTTGTGTATCTGGCATCTTTCACTGAACATGAAGTTTTTCAAAGGCTCATCCACGCCATAGCACCTGCCAGTGCTCCATTCTTTTTCCTGGCTGCATAATATTCCACTGTGTGCATGTTTATCCATTCATGCACAGATGAACCCTTGGGCTATCTCTGCCTTTTGACTATTGTGAATAATGCTGGTGGGACCATGTACCTCTTTGAGCTCCTGTTTTTAATTCTTTGGGGTCTGTACCTAGGAGTGAAGTTGCTGGGTCATATGGATGCTTTCTTTTTGAGGAACCACAAAACCATTTTCCATTAGAAGCATTATTTTTTTTTTAGACTGAGTTTTGCTCTTGTTGCCCAGGCTGGAGTGAAATGGTGCGATCTCGGCTCACTGCAACCTCCACCTCCAAGGTTCAAGCGATTCTCTTGCCTCAGCCTCCCGAGTAGCTGGGATTACAGGTGCGTGCCACCACGCCTGGCTAATTTTTGTATTTTTAGTAGAGACGGAGTTTCACCATGTAGGCCAGACTGATCTCCAAAACCTGACCTCACGCGATCCCAAAGTGACCGCCTCGGCCTCCCAAAGTGCTGAGATTACAGGCATGTGCCACCACTCCCGGTTAATTTTTGTATTTGTAGTAGAGATGGGGTTTCATCATGTTGGCCAGGCTGGTCTTGAACTACTGACCTCAGGCAAGTCACCTGCCTTGGTCTCCCAAAGTGCTGGGATCACGGGAGTGATCCACTGCTCCTGGCCAACATATGCATTATTTAAAAATGTTGAAATGAGGCTTGGTGCAATGGCTCATGCCTGTAATCCCAGCACTTTGGGAGGCCAAGGGGGGCAGATCACATGTGACCAGGAGTTTGAGAACAACCCGACCAACATGGAGAAACCCCATCTCTATTAAAAATATAAAATCAGTCGGGCGTGGTGGCGCATGCCTGTAATCCCAGCTACTTGGGAGGCTGAGGCAGGAGAATCGCTTGAACCTGGGAGGTGGAGATTGCAATGAGCCAAGATTGTACCACTGCACTCCAGCCTGGGTGACACAGTGAGACTCCGTCTCAAAAAAAAAAAAGGCCGGGCATGGTGGCTCACGCCTGTAATCCCAGCACTTTGGGAGACAGAGGCAGGTGGATCACCAGGTCAGGAGATCAAGACCATCCTGGCTAACACGGTGAAACCCCGTCTCTACTAAAAATACAAATAAAAATTGGCCAGGCGTGATGGCGGGCACCTGTAGTCCCAGCTACTCGGAAGGCTGAGGCAGGAGAAGGGTGTGAACCCGGGAGGTAGAGTTTGCATTGAGCCGAGATCACGACACTGCACTCCAGCCTGGGGGACAGAGCCAGACTCCATCTAAAAAAAAGAAAAAAAAAAGTTGAGATGCTGGAATAAGCAGGAGTTCCCGGCTCCTGTGTCCCACACTTTGATATGCATCCTGCCATGTTGATGTATCCTTTGTGAGTGTGATGCCTTTTGGTTCCTTTGTCCTGCATGGCCTTTTGGTTCCTTTGTCCTGCATGGTTTTTTAGGCATTTCCTTACTTGTTATGTAGACACAGAGGAAGAGACAGAAACCCCCTTGCAGCTCAACAGGACACAAAAAAGAAATACCATCAGGGAAGCTTGACTCCCAGGGCTTTAGGTCCCCTGGGGAGCCACGGAAAACTCAGGAAGTCCTCAGACTGTCGCAGAGGCAGACCAAGAGTTTCGAGGGATGGAGCAGAGCCTGCAAGCCTGTGAGATCCCGGTAGCCATCTGAGCCACCACGGCAGGGGCGTCTTGTGTGTCATGTTCTCTGGAGACAGCTGCTTCCAACTCCAGGTTCTTTTCCATGGTCTGTCAACTCTGCCCTTGGCTTCAAAATGCAAACAGCCCAGCCAGGCACAGTGGCTCATGCCTGTCATCCCAGCACTTTGGGAGGACGAGACCGGCGGATCACCTGAGGTTGGGAGTTCGAGACCAGCCCGACCAACTGGGAGAAACCCCGTCACTACTAAAAATACAAAATTAGCCAGGTGTGGTGGCGGGCACCTGTCATCCCAGTTACTCAGGAGGCTGAGGCAGGAGAATCGCTTGAACCCGGAAGGTGGAGGCTTGCGGTGAGCCGAGATCACACCACTGCACTCCAGCCTGGGCAACAAGAACAAAACTCCATCTCAAACAAACAAACCAAATGCAAACAGCCCAGCTAAGGCGAGCTATGAAATGCAGGCATTTATAATCAAGACACATGCATTTTTCTTTTTATTTCTATTGTATTTATTTCTTCTTTTTTTGAAACGGAGTCTCTCATTCTGGTGCCCAGGCTGGAGTGCAGTGGCGTGATCTTGGCTCACTACAACCTCTGCCTCCTGGGTTCAAGTGATTCTCCTGCCTCAGCCCACTGAGTAGCTGGGGTTACAGGCGCCCACCACCACGTCTGGCTAATTTTTGTATTTTTACTGCAGACAGGGTTTTGCCATGTTGGCCAGGCTGGTCTTGAACTACTGATCTCATAATCCACCCACCTCGACCTCCCAAAGTGCTGGGATTATAGGCATGAGCCACCACGCCTGGCCTATTTATTGTATTTTGAGACAGAGTCTTGTTCTGTCGCCCTGGCTGGAGTACGGTGACATGATCTTGGCTCACTGCAACCTCTGCCTGCTGGGTCCAAGTGATTCTCCTGCCTCAGCCTCCTGAGTAGGCACCCGCTACCACGTCCAGCTAACTTTTGTATTTTTACTAGAGATAGGTTTTTGCCATGTTGGCCAGGCTGGTCTCGAACTCCTGACCTTGTGATTCATCCACTTTGACCTCCCAAAGTGCTGGGATTACAGGCATGAGCCACCATGCCCAGCTTATTTCTTCTTTTTTGAGACAGAGTCTCGCTCTGTCGCCCAGGCTGGAGTGCAGTGGCCCGATCTCGGCTCACTGCGAGATCCGCCTCCCGGGTTCACGCCGTTCTTCTGCCTCAGCCTCCCGAGTAGCTGGGACCACAGGTGCCCAACACCACACCTGGCTAATTTTTTGTATTTTTAGTGGAGACCGGGTTTCACCGTGTTAGCCAGGATTGTCTCCATCTCCTGACCTCGTGATCCACCTGCCTTGGCCTCCCAAAGTGCTGGGATTACAGGTGTGAGCCACCAAGCCCGGCTTATGTCTTTTTTTTTTGTTTTGAGACGGAGTCTCGCTCTGTCACCCAGGCTGGAGTGCAGTGGTGTGATCTTGGCTCACTGCAACCTCTGCCTCCTGGGTTCAAGCGATTCCCCTGCCTCATCCTCCCAAGTACCTGGAGCTACAGACCCCCACCATCACACTGCCTAACTTTTGTATTTTTACTACAGACAGGGTTTTGCGACGTTGGCCAGGCTGGTCTCGAACTCCTGACCTGAGGTGATCTCCCTGCCTTGCCCTCATAAAGTGCTGAGATTACAGGCATGTGCCACCATCACCGGTTAATTTTTGTATTTTTAGTAGAAACGGGGTTTCCCTATGTTGCCCAGGCTGGTCTCGAACTCCTGACCTCAAGGGATCCACCCACCTCAGCCTCCCAAAGTGCTGGGATGACAGGCGTGAGCTACCGCACCCGGCCAATATATGCATCTTTACTAAAAAAAAAAAAGTCGAAATGCTGAAATCAGCGTCTGTTCCCATGACCTCCTGGATGAGAAGCCACAGGTAGAAAAAGGATGGGAGAGGCCAATCACGCACAAAACCGTCAACCACAACCACACAAAAAACGTGCTGTCACGTCCCCAGAGCGGCCTCAACACAAATCTGAGCTTCTGGGGTTCCTGCAGTGTGGACTCTGAGGCATGGCCACATTTCTCCTGCTAGCAAATGACAATGGTATCCTGCAGAGTGGAAAAAGCAGAGAGGAGGGCCGTCCCCGGCTGTTTAAAATAAGAATGGCCATGTGCCAGGAGGACAGGATACATTGTTTTTTCTTGAGAGCAGCCAGGGTTCAAGTGTAATAACCCAGTAATTATCCTGCTGGGGGAAGCCAGGATCCTCGGGGGAGAGGAGCCAAGAGCCGAGATGGTAGCCACGGTGATAAAAACTCGGGCATTTTCACGAACACCTGCCTTACCCACGAGGCCCCCTTCTTGCATTCGGCTGAGGGGATAATTACCAATCATGAGAAGCGTCTGCTCTCAATGCATTTAAGCCTTTGGCATTTGCTAAAGGAAGAGAGGAGTGTGAAAAATACGTACTTTACTATGAATGAGACAAAGTGAGATTTCGGGACAAAAGAGAGCAGCCAAGAAAGGGAGAATGTGAATTCTTCACTCAGAGCCTTTTATAACCGTTCTCCTTGCTCCAATAATTAATGTATTTGGTTTGGCTCAGAGAGACAAGGGTTAACATAAAAAAAATAAAAATAAATTAAAAAAGGCTTATGGCGCATATGAAGTCAAAACAAAAATTCACACCGGAAACTCACAGCCTCTGGCCGCGTGTGGTGCCTCACGCCTGTCATCCCAGCACTTTGGGAGGCTGAGGCGGATAGGTCGCCTGAGGTCAGGAGTTCAAGACTAGCCTGGCCAACATGGTGAAACCCCATGTCTACTAAAAATACAAAAATTAGCCAGGTTGGTGGCTCACGCCTGTAATCCCAGCACTTTGGGAGGCCAAGGCAGGCGGATCACCTGAGGTCGGGAGTTCGAGACCAGCCTGGCCAACATGGTGAAACCCCGTCTCTACAAAAAATACAAAAATTAGCTGGCTGTGGTGGCAGGTGCCTGTAATCCCAGCTACTGGGGAGGCTGAGGCAGGAAAATCGCTTGAACCCAGGAGGCAGAGGTTGCAGTGAGCTGAGATCACGCCACTGCGCTCCAGCCTGGGAGACAGAGCAAGACACTGTCTCAAAAAAAAAAAAAAAAAAAAAATCAAATCATGGACAAAAACGACTTCTCTGAATCCAGTTACATTTGGGTTTTTCTTGGAACGAAGCAAGTGAATGTTTTCAGACTATTTCTGAACTTGGGCGTGTCAGATCGGTGTTTCTGGGATCCCTGCTTCCTCTCCCTTTTCTCCACCTCTTCCTTACATTTAAACAGTGGGATTTCCCCCATAGCCTTCACAGTGTCACTCCTTGTTCCTAAAACTTTAGCCGTCACTCATCTGAAATTTCTTTTCTTTTTTTTTTTAGATGGAGTCTTGCTGTGTTGCCCAGGCTGGAGTGCAGTGGTGCGATCTCAGCTCACTGCAACCTCCGCCTCCCGGGTTCCAACGATTCTCCTGCCTCAGCCTTCCGAGTAGCTGGGATGACAGGAGTGTGCCACCACACCCAGGTAAGTCTTACTAGTTTTGATAGAGATGGGGTTTCACCATGTTGGCCAGGCTGGTCTCGAACTCCCGACCTCAGGTGATCTGCCCGCCTCGGCCTCCCAAAGTGCTGGGATGACAGGCAGGATCCACCACGCCTGGCTGTCATCTTAAATTTCTTACAGGAAAAAAAAAAAAAAATCCCAATGTATTGTCACAGGAAACTACTTCTCACCTTGCCAACTTTCAATTTGGCAGTGCAATAAACAAAGGCAACTTTCAGAGCAGAAAGTGATAAAGTATTAATTATATCTTGCAGAAATCCACGTCTCTTGTATATGAAACCCGCCTTGTCTATCATTAGAGGGCAGAACCGTGAGTAAAAAAATTGATTTCCATGGCTGAGCTTCTATTCAATGCTGCGTGTTTAAAACACGGTGTGGACTCAGCGGCTGTGAACAGGCCTGAGACATCGTGTGAGGAAGGTAGGTTTCCAGGCTCCTGGCGAAAGGCAGACTCTACGGAACTTGTCGCAAAATGCAAAACTGTGATAGAAACATCTCCAAGACATTGAGAAAGTAGCAATGGACATATTCGCTGAGGAGGAGGGAAACAAGCATAAAGGTAGCCTCAGCTTTCCGGCTGTATGAGGAGTCGGCCGTTCTGACCTCTCTCTGATGGCTAAATTTTCATTACCGGGTAAGAACAGAGCGGCCCCTGGAGATTCTATCCTGCCACCTCAGATTGAGGACCAAGTTCTTTATTTGTATTTATTTATTTGTTTATTTTGAGACGGAGTCTTGCTCTGTCGCCCAGGCTGGAGTGCAGTGGCGCGATCTCGGCTCACCGTAACCTCCACCTCCCGGGTTCAAGCGATTCTCCTGCCTCAGCCTCCCGAGTAGCTGGAATTACAGGCTCACACCACCACGCCCAGCTAATTTTTGTATTTTTAATAGAGACGGGGTTTCACCGTGTTGGTCAGGCTGGTCTCGAACTCCTGACCTCGTGATCTGCCCACCTCGGCCTCTCAAAGTGCTGGGATGACAGGCGTTGAGTCACCTCCCCGAGCTTTCTTAATGAGCCGTGAAAAACCAATGGTTCTAAGAATAAGACCAGGATATATTATTTACATAAATAAGGATTTATGATTTCCATGTTTATTAAAACTTTTTTTCAAAGGCAGCGTTCTATTTAAGTAAAGGATGGAAAAAGCTTTGCACAGGTCAGGGGTGTATGCTGGCTCCTGCTGACTGTAGTTTTGTATCTGCTGGGGCAGGTTGACTTCCCAGGCGGTCTTCTGGCTTTTCTGTCTTTATTCTTTTCTCCAACACAATCGACCTGTTCTCACCCTTTCCACGTGCTCACCTACCCTTATCCTCATCATCTCGTGCAAGAACCCTGCTGAACTGTGGGACTTTTCTTTTCTTTTCTTTTTTTTTTTTTGAGACTGAGTCTCGCTCTGTCGCCCAGGCTGGAGTGCAGTGGCCGGATCTCAGCTCACTGCAAGCTCCGCCTCCCAGGTTTACGCCATTCTCCTGCCTCAGCCTCCCGAGTAGCTGGGACTACAGGCGCCCGCCACCTCGCCCGGCTAGTTTTTTGTATTTTTTAGTAGAGATGGGGTTTCACCGTGTTAGCCAGGATGGTCTCGATCTCCTGACCTCGTGATCTGCCCGTCTTGGCCTCCCGAAGTGCTGGGATTACAGGCTTGAGCCACCGCGCCCGGCCTCTTTTTTTAAGATGGAGTCTTGCTCTGTCTTGCTGTACAAAAAAATTTTGTATTTTTGGTAGAGATGGGGTTTCACCATGTTGGTCAGGCTGGTCTGGAACTCCCGACCTCAGGTGATGCACCCGCCTCGGCCTCCCAAAGTGCTGGGACGACAGGTGTGAGCCACCACGGCCGGCCGAAAAACTAATATTTTTAAAGATCCTTAATTAAGCCACAGAATTGCAAGTAAAGCACCAAGGCATATTCATTAATTTGGTCAGCAGGTTGTTCAACAAATGCAGATTTATTTCCCGCTGATTGACTGATAAGACGGTAGATAAAGTAGATGAAGAATCGATGACCTCTGGGCTGAAGAAGTTCCCAGTTCTAAAGGGAGTCTGCAATTCCTTCTCTCATTTCAAATAAGTGTGGTTTAAACCATTTCACACGGTTGGTTCCTACAGGCGTTCACATTTCAAGGGTTTTATAAACTGCTGAAGTTATTATGGTTTTACGTCCTAGTGTTGGTGGTGACTAAAAATAAGAACTAAATACGTTTAACAGATGTGAGTTTAAAAATAGAATACGACAATCATTTAAAATGGGCCAGGCGCGGTGGCTCACACCTGTAATCCCAACGCTTTGGGAGTCCGAGGTGGGTGGATGACCTGAGATCAGGAGTTCGAGACCAGCTTGGCCAATATGGTGAAACCCTGTCTCTACTAAAAATACAAAAATTAGCTGGGCGTGGTGGCATGCACCTGTAGTCCCAGACACCTGGGAGGCTGAGGCAAGAGAATCGCTTGAACCCAGGAGGTGGAGGTTACAGTGAGCAGAGATTGCAGCACTGCACTCCAGCCTGGGTGACAGAGTGAGACTCCATCTGAAAAAAGAAGACAAAAAATTAAAAATGGCCAGTGACGGCCAGGCGCAGTGGCTCACGCCTGTCATCCCAGCACTTTGGGAGGCTGAGGTGGGCGGATCACAAGGTCAGGAGATCGAGACCATCCTGGCTAACACTGTGAAACCCCGTCTCTACTAAAAATTCAAAAACTAGCCGGGCGAGGTGGCGGGCACCTGTAGTCCCAGCTACTTGGGAGGCTGAGGCAGGAGAATGGTGTGAACCCGGGAGGCGGAGGTTGCAGTGAGCTGAGATCCGGCCACTGCACTCCAGCCTGGGCGACAGAGCAAGACTCCGTCCCAACTCTGTCTTAAAAAGAAAGAAAGAGAGAGAGAGAAAGAAAAGAAAGAGGAAGGAAGGAAGGAAACTGTCTCAAAAAGAAAGGAGAAAAGAGAGAAAGAAGAAAGAAAGAAGAGAGAGAAAGAGAAGGAAGGAAGAAAGGAGGGAAGGAAGAAGGAAGGAAGGAAGGAAACTGTCTCAAAAAGAAAGAAAGGAGAAAAGAAAGAAGAAAGAAGAGAAAGAGAGAAGGAAGGAAGGAAGAAAGGAGGGAAGAAGGGAAGGAGGGAAGGAAGGGAGGGAGGGAGGGAGGGAGAAAGGAAGGAAGGAAGGAAATACATAAGCCACTGCGACCGCAGAACATCATTCACCTTTCATGAGGTGAAGGCAAACACCCGTTCCCTTTGTGTCCAGATTTCAGTTCCCAAGGTCATAGCTCGAAGTCCCTGGAAGGAATTACTTCTCTGTTGAGCCCTTTCCTCAGAAACTTGAGTACAGCCAGGAATGTCAGCTGCAGATTTTCACGTCTCCGGTGAACGGTGTGGAAGGGAAGACATTGTCCACATGGATTCTTTTCGGTGAAGATAAAGATGCTGTCAAAGACGGGTGGAAAATAAGAATAACTTTTAAAGAGAGAAAAGACTTTTGGTGATGCCAGTCTAAACCTTTTTCTTCTAATTCCCTTCCGCAAAACAAAGCACAGATGGGCCCAAAAACCTATTGGGGGAAACAAAGCGCATGGGTATTTTATAGAGAAACCAGCAAATGAAGAGGAGTGCGTACATGGAAAAGATTGAATTTGTTCCTGCTCTTGACAAGCAGGTAGAAATATTGAATAATCGTTAGGATTGTTGACGACTATAATAACGACAAGAACATTCTGAGCACTTACTAAGAACCAAGCCCTGTGTCCAATTCTTGATTTAAAACCATTCATTTGATTTTCCCAGGAAACCAGAAAGTTCATACAGGTTGAGGATCTTTTATCTGAAATGCCATGGACTGGAAGAGTTTCAAACATTTTGTTTTTTCAGATTTTGTTATATTTGTATATTCAATGAGATATCTTGGGATCGGGCTCTTGTCTAAATGCAAAATTCGTTTATGTTTCACATGCATCTTTTTCTTTCTTTCTTTTTTTTTTTTTTTTTTTTTGAGATAGAGTCTTGCTCTGGCACCAGGCTGGAGTGCAGTGGCACGATCTCAGCTCACTGCAACCTCCGCCTCCTAGGTTTAAGGGATTCTCCTACCTCAGCCTCCCAGTAGCTGGGATGACAGGTGCATGCCGCCACACCCGGCTCATTTTTTTGAATTTTTAGTGGAGACAGGGTTTCACCATGTTGGTCAGGCTGGTCTCGAACCCCTGACCTCAAATGATTCACCCGCCTCGGCCTCCCAAAGTGCCAGAATTATAAGCATGAGCCACCACCCCGGCCTCCTAAGCATCTTATACACATGACCAGAAGGTAATTTTATACATTTTAACAATTTTGTGCCTATAACAAAGTTTTGACTGCATTTTGACTGTGACTTTGCACATAAGGTCAAGAGTTCCTTGTCCTTCGTCAACGAACAAAGAGTCCTCCCGACACATACCACCTTAGTATCACTGTAATTTTCCACTTGTGGCACCGCGCTGGTGCTCAAATAGTTTCAGATTTTGGAGCATTTCAGGTTTTGGACTTCCAGATGAGGAACAGTCAACCTATATTATCATTCCTGCATTTCCTAGAAGAGGGAACCAGGGGCCAGGCATGGTGGCTCACGCCTGTCATCCCAGTACTTTGGGAGGCCGCGGTGGGTGGATCACGAGGTCAAGAGATCCAGACCATCCTGGCTAACATGGTGAAACCCCATCTCTAATAAAAATACAAAAATGAGCTAGGCGTGGTGGCAGGCGCCTGTAGTCCCAGCTACTTGGGAAGCTGAGGAAAGAGCATCACTTTTCACTTGAACCTGGGAGGCAGAGCTTGCAGTGAGCCAAGATCATGTCACTGCACTCCAGCATGGGCAACAGAGCAAGACTCCATCTCAAAGAAAAAAAAAGAAGAAAGAAGAAGGAAGAAGGAAGAAGAAAGGAAGGAGGAGGGGGGGGAGGAGGAGGAGGGAGGAGGAGAAGGAGAAAGGAAGAGGAAGAAGAAGGAAGAAGGAAGAAAGAAGAAGAAACTTGAAAGAGTGTGTGAACGGAGTCTTGTTCCTTTCATGACTTTTTAAGATACATGGAAGATTCAAACACAAGGAGTCTCACCTGAGACCCCGATGCCTCCCTGCCATCCATAAGCTCAAGCAATAGAGAAAGACCCTTCTCCCAGTTCTCAGCCTACATCTGCTGAGGGCTGCATAGTGTCTGCTGAGGGCTTGCTCTGTCTCTGCTTGAGAGATGGTGCTTTCTTGGTGTTCTCACATGGCAGAGGGGCAGAAGGAGCCAGCAGAATCTCTCAAGCTCATGCATGAGGGCAGTCATCCTACGTCCTGATGGCCCACGCTTCCTAATACCCATTATCTGGGAGGTTAAGTTCCGAAACGTGAATTTGGCAGAGGCACCATCATCCAGACTATAGCCATGTTCTTGTGCCTGATTCCAAGTCTGGGGCACACGCATCTGACTAATGGGAGCTACATCATAGGCCAGTACCTTAGAAGGCTGCCATTTTTCTTTCTTGGGAGGAACCAGGAGGTTCTTCACCATGCAGGAGTCTTCCAGTGGGATTTCTCCAGACTCAGGCATGCTGTCTCATGCTAGACTGCTAGGACCGGATAAAAAGGAGGATGGCTCACACCGTCACTAACTGGACAGAGGGGAGGGAGTAACCAGGGATGCCCGTTGGGTTTGAAATTTGTTTACGTCTCTACTGCAAAGCAAGGAAAGATGAATCGCAGCACCACCGATGACGAAAGGAGATTCTGGAGGACAGGATCTCATTTTCTGCGGCGCTCCTGCTGCATCCCGATATTTCCACTACACTGTGTTTACCTCACTTCTCTTTAAGGCATTCACACGGCAGAAGCCACTTGTTGTTGCTAGAGATACGTTTATCGAAAAGACAGAACAAACCCGCAACAGGCAAAAGCAAAATTTCCACAGTCTGAAAATCATGATGCTGGTGAGAGGCAGAGAATGCATCGTTTCCACTTCAGATCTGCTTTTCTGATCGTTGCTATGCCAACGATGGTTTCATTGCATGGTTTCAGACACGCTACGGTTGGGATGTTTGTACCCCTCCATACCTCGTGCTGAAACTGGGGACTAATGAGAGGTGTTTGGAGCACAGGAGTGGATTCCTCACACACAGATTAGTGTTCACCCTTGAGAGTGTCTCTCTTCTGAGTTCCCATGAAAGCTGGCTGTTCCAAAGAGTCTGGAAGCTCCCCACGCTCGCTCGCTCTCTCTCTCGCGTCCTGTCTCTACATGTGGTCTCTGCACGCACAGCTCCCCTTCCTCTCTGTGTCCCCCCCCAAATCTCATCTTCTAGCTCCCATAATTCCCATGGGTTGTGGCAGGGATCCAATGGGAGATGCCTGAATTATGGGGGCGGGTCTTTCTCATGTTGTTCTCATGATAATGGATGGGTCTCAAGAGATCTGCTGCCATCCACGTAAAACGTGACTTGCTCCTCCTTGCCTTCCACCATGATTGTGAGGCTTCCCTGGACATGTGCACCTGTAAGTCCCAAACAACCTCAGTCTCAGGTATGGCTTTATCAGCAGTGTGAAAACAGACGAATACACTCTCTGTCTCAGTGGAAGCAGCCCGAGGCGCTTACCAGATGCAAATGTCCAGTCTTGAACTTTCCAGCCACCAGAATCATGAGCCAAATAAACCTCTTTTCTTTATAAATGATCCAGCCTCAGGGATTCCTTCACAGCAACACAAAACAGACGCAGCCAGAGGGTATGTATGGAGCAAGTGACTTAGGTCACAGTGACATGGGGCTCCTAGTAACTGGGGATTTACCACACACACCTGAGTGGAGGTAATGGTTGGAGATTAGCCTGAACACCCAGGTCTGTCCTGTCAGGATAAAACCTCCCCTCCTGGAAGCTCAGTCTTGATGGAAATGACAGGCGATGTGTCCCAGAGACTGGATGCACCTGAAAATGGCCTGGGGGTTAACATTAGCCTGTGCTTTGTGGTGAGATCCACGCAAGCTGGAGTCAGGGCTTACCTGGTATATGACTCCTGCCTGACCTTGCAGACGAGGCTGATCTCTGATCTCCGACTTTCCCTTTGCGAGGATTCAATCCGGTATGTATAGTTCAAGAAGCATCAGCTGTTCTAATGATAAAAGGGAATGATAATATGGACATTGCTATCATTTCTACCGCAGATGGTTTCTTCTGCAAAGTCAGAGGTGATATGTCTACGTTGGAAGATATGGGAGCCAGAAATGGTGGGATTCTTACACTAACCCAATTGAACACTCTCAGGAAAGTGCATCAGACATGTTTACTGCTGCCTCTGCAGGTTGTGAGTTCTCAAACAACGCTACCTGATGCTCTTCCTTGAACACACTCTTTCTTAGAAACTCCTTGCATATAGGCCAGGTGCGGTGGCTCACACCTGTCATCCCAGCACTTTGGAAGGCTGAGGTGGGTGGATCATCTGAGGTCAGGAGTTTGAGACCAGCCTGGCCAATATGGTAAAACCCCATCTCTACTAAAAATGCAAAAATTGGCCAGGTGTGGTGATGGGCGCCTGTAGTCTCAGCTACTCAGGAGGCTGAGGCAAGAGAATCCCTTGAATCTGGAAGGCGGAGGTTGCAGTGAGCCAAGATTGCACCACTGCACTCCAGCCTGGGTGACAGAGCGAGATTCTGTCTCAAACAACAACAACATCAAAGAAACAAAACCTCTTTGTGGCTGGGCGCGGTGGCTCAAGCCTGTCATCCCAGCACTTTGGGAGGCCGAGACGGGTGGATCACGAGGTCAGGAGATCGAGACCATCCTGGCTAACACGGTGAAACCCCGTCTCTACTAAAAAAAAAATACAAAAAACTAGCCGGGCGAGGTGGCGGCGCCTGTAGTCCCAGCTACTCGGGAGGCTGAGGCAGAAGAATGGCGGGAACCCGGGAGGCGGAGCTTGCAGTGAGCGGAGATCCGGCACCGCACTCCAGCCTGGGCCACAGAGTGAGACTCCGTCTCAAAAACAAACAAAAAAAAACACCTCTTTGCACACAAGCCTGTGATGGAAGGCAGACCCCGTGGGCAACCATCATCTCTTCCCCAACAGCAGGCTGAAAGCTGGCACTTTGATGGCAAGGAGAGAACTCCACTTATCACATTGTCCAAAAAGGCTCCCACTGAAGTCCAAGTAAGGCTGGCTATAGGAAGCGCTATATCTGCTGTAGGAAGTTATCTATTGGGCTGAAACAACATCAGTACATGATCCTACAGTTCTGGAGGTCAGAACTGCAACAGTCAGCCTCCCTGGGCTAAAATCACGGTGTCAGCAGGGCAGTGTGTCTTCCGGAGGCTCTAGGGAGAAGCTGATCCTTTGCGTTTTTGCAGCTTTCAGAGCTGTATTCCTTTCATTTCTTGGCCTGTCGCCCGTTCCTCCGTCTTCAAAGCCAGCCACATCGGACCTCGTTTTCGTCCTGACATCGTGTACTCTCTTGCTAGTCCAGTCTCTCTCTGCCTCCTCCTTAGAGAGATGCTGATGATGACATTGAGGATCCACGTCAATCACCCAATATCATCCTCCCATCTCAAGATCATTAACTGAACTGCATCTTTAAAGTCCGTTACCACATAATGTAACCCTATTCCTGTTTTAGTGTTGTTGTTTGTTTATGTTTGTTTTTGAGATGAAGTCTTGCTCTGTCGCCCAGGCTGGAGTGCAGTGGCGTGATTTCGGCTCACCGCAACCTCCACTTTCTGGGTTCAAGTGATTCTCCTGCCTTGGCACCCTGAGTAGCCAGGATTATAGGCTCGCACCACCACAGCCAGATAATTTTCTTTTTTCTTTTTTTTTTGAGACAGAATCTTGCTCTGTCGCCCAGGCTGGAGTGCAGTGGCACAATCTTGGATCACTGCAAACTCTGCCTCCTGAGTTCAGGCCATTCTCCCTACCTCAGCCTCCCGAGTAGCTGGGACTACAGGTGCCCGCCACCATGCCCGGCTAATTTTTTTTTTTTTTTTCTTTTTCGTAGAGACATGGTTTCACTGTGTTAGCCAGGATGGTCTCGATCTCCTGACTTTGTGATCCACCTGCCTTGGCTTCCCAAAGTGCTGGGATTACAGACATGAGCCACCGCGCCCGGCCAATTTCTATATTTTTAGTAGAGACGGGGTGTCGCCATGTGGGCCAGGCTGGTCTTGAACTCCTGACCTCAGGTGATCTGCCCACCTCAGCCTCATTACAGGCTATCCATGGGTTTTAAGGATAAGGACCGTATGTGACTGGGGGCTGTAATTCAGCCTGCCACAGCATTATTTTGTGGACGTACTCTCGGTACTATTCCAAGAAGGCAGCATGAGAAATTGCATAGCCACCTTCCATCAGGGAGCGGACAGGCAGAGCCCAGCCCGGGGCATCCTACTGGCAGGGGAGCTGTTGTGTTCATTTCTGACAGATCAACATGAGTGACACAGCTTCCCCTGCACACACCGAGGGGGGCATGCTTAAGCATGTCATTAGAAGACCCGGGAGATCACAACGCCAGCTTAGCTAAATGGGATTTCGGCAACGCGAGTCTGGTGCCAACAAGATGGGTATTATTTAAGATTTTTAATCCAGCAGGAGAAACAAAGAGAACTGGGAAGGAGGAATACAGTGCTGAAGAACATCTGCTCTTAAGCAATTTCATTTAAAGGAGAAAGAAACGGAGGCTCAAACCGAAAATGAATATTGACAATGACGTTTTTTCGTTCTTGTTTTGAGACGTAGTCTCGCACTGTTGCCCAGGCTGGAGTGCAATGGCACCATCTCGGTTCACTGCAACCTCCGCTTCTCCTGCCTCAACCTCCTGAGTAGCTGGGACTAGAGGCGCCTGCCATACACTCAGCTAATTTTTGTATTTTTAGTAGAGACGGGATTTCACCATGTTGGCCAGGCTGGTCTCGAACTCCCAACCTCGTGATCTGCCTGCCTCAGCCTCCCAAAGTGCTGGGATGACAGGTGTGAGCCACTGCGCCCGGCCCTGACGATGATGTTTCAATAGGCAGAAAAGTAAGGGTGGTTTTGGCAAAGCAGAAAGCATTAAAAGGCAGTGGGCTCAGTGTGTACAGCTTTGACTATAAAGGGGAAAAGTCACGGGGAAACGCTGGTTTATTTACAGTATGAATAAAACATTTTAAACTGGTGAATTGATTAAACGTATCAGCAAAAGACTAAAGAAAGACATATTCTGGAAGCATTTGCAAGGGTTGGGTAAGTCACGTGGTCACGGAGCAGGGTTTAAAGCACCTGTTCCTTGGAGACCTCTGACCTCAGTATATCTTGAGGGATTTTCCAGGATGGGGTCTAGGGAAGTACAGGAAGGATCCAAACATCATTTGGCTTTAAAAAAATCATTAGGAAGAATTCAAAATATACAAACAATAGTCAAAGAGTAAAAACAAACCCTCATGGAAAAAAAGAAAAAAAAATTGTCTCTCTTTGAAGATGATCTAATTGTCTTGATAGAAATCTCAAATAATCTGGAAAAAAACTTTCTAGAACTAATAAATGAGCTCAATAAGTTCACAGGATACAAGATACATGTATAAAAATCTATTGTATTTCTATACAGTGATAATGAACAAGGGGAAACCAAAATACAAAATATAATAGTATTTTAGGCCAGGTGTGGTGGCTCACGCCTGTCATCCCAGCACTTTGGGAGGCCGAGGTGAGTGGATCATCTGAGTTCAGCAGTTTGAGATCAGCCTGGCCAACATGGTGAAATCCAGTCTCTACAGAAAATACAAAAAAATTACCTGGGCGAGGTGGCAGGTGCTTGTAGTCCCAGCTACTCGGGAGGCTAAGGCAGGAGAATCACTTGAACCCGGGAGGCGGAGGTTGCAGAGAGCCGAGATCGTGTCATTGTATTCCAGCCTGGGCTGCAGAGCGAGACTCTGTCTCAAAGAAAAAACAAACTATTTTAAATTGCTCCAAAGAGAATGAGATACTTATATATAAATCTCACCAAGCATATGTAGTTCTGTATGATAAAAATTATAAAAATTCTCATGAAAAACATGAAAGAAGACCCAAATAAAGGAAAGGCATACTACGTTCATGGAGCACATTCACTACAGTAAAGATGTCCGTTCTCAATAAACTGATTTACAAAGTTAACAAAATTCAGGCTGGATGCAGTGGCTCACGCCTGCAATCCCAGCACTTTGGGAGGCTGAGGCAGGCAGATCACCTGAGGTCAGGAGTTTGATTGAGACCAGCCTGGCCAACACGACGAAACCACGTCTCTAATAAAAATACAAAAATTACCTGGGTGTGGTGGCAGGCGCCTGTAATTCCAGCTACTTGGGAGGCTGAGGCAGAAATAATTGCTTGAACTGAGGAGGTGGAGGTTGCAGTGAGCTAAGATTGCGCCACTAAACTCCAGCCTGGGCGACAGAGCGAGAATCCATCTCAAGAAACAAACAAAATTCATATAAAAATCCAAGCATTTTAAAAATATACCTAGAAATTTTTAAAAAATATACATAGAAAAGATTATTGCAACATGTATAAAGCAATGGAAAAGCGAGTTGAAACCATTTTGAGAAAGAATTAAGTGACAGAGATCACACACGTTTTGGGCTTATTATATTGCTGTGATAAAATGGGGAGAGTATGGCATGGAACAAAGATAAGACACATAAATAAATGGAACAGCACAGAGAACGCAGAAACAGATACCTGGAATTATGTCTAATTTTTGACCATGGAGCAAAAGTAATTGAATGGAGGAGGAATATCCATTTCACTGAAATTTCTGGAGCAAGGAGACACAGCAACATCAAAAAATGAATCGCAACCTCAACCTGCTAGCTTTGATACAAATTAACTCAAAATAAATCATGGACTTCCATGTAAATCACAAAACCATTGCGTGCTGTGGCTTCTATAATCTCAAAAAAAAAAAAATGATGAATTGCATTTAACGATGGTATCTTCTACAGGAGGCCAAGGGACTATGATGATTCCTTTTTTTTCTTTTCTTTTCTTTTTTTTTTGAGATGGAGTCTCGCTCTGTCGCCCAGGCTGGAGTGCAGTGGTGTGATCTCGGCTCACTGCAACCTCCACCTCCTGGATTCAAACGATTCTCCTGCCTCAGCCTCCCGAGTATCTGGCACTACAGTCACCCATCACCATGCCTGGCTAATTTTTTTTTTTTTTTTTTTTGTATTTTTAGTAGAGACGGGGTTTCACTGTATTGGCCAGGCTGGTCTTGAACTCCTGACTTTGTGATCCACCCACCTTGGCCTCCCAAAGTGTTGGGATGACAGGCGTGAGCCACCGCACCCAGCCAACAAGTCTTTTCTTCATGGTCAAAATCAAAGTCTAAATTGCAAAATTCAGATAAAGCAATTTTACAGCTTATAAGGTGCCTACATAGGCCTGATGTTTTCCAGTCAGGGAGGAAAAGTCACACACAAAAAAGAAATACTCTGAAGAAAGTGAAAAGACAAGCCACAGAATGTGAGAAACTGGTGGAAAGACAATGTATCTCGTAAAGGACTTGTGGCCAACATTTAGGAAGCATAGTTACAAGTCATATGAAGATTGCATCTGACCCAACAAAAATTAGGAAATAGAATTGAAAGGACTTGTCACTAAGTAAGATGCATAAGTAGCAAAATAAGCCTATGAAGAGGGTCTGTGTTACTTGGGGGTTCTGGAATGCAGAAAGCAAGACAGAGTTACAAACGCAAAGGCGGGACATGGTGGCTCACGCCTGCAATCCCAGCACTTACGGAGGCTGAAGTGGGTGGATCACCTGAGGTCAGGAGTTTGAGACCAGCCTGGCTAACATGGTGAAACCCTGTCTCTACTAGATATACAAAAATTAGCTGGGCATAGTGGCACGTGCCAGTAATCCCAGCTACCTGGGAGTCTGAGGAAGGAGAACCACTTGAACCCAGGAAGCAGAGGCTGCAGTCAGCCAAGATTGCACCGTCGCACTCCAGCCTGGATAACAAGAGCAAAACTCCGTCTCAAAAAGAAAGAAAGAAAGAAAGGAAGATTTCTGGCCAGGCGCAGTGGCTCACACCTTTAATCCCAGCACTTTGGGAGGCCAAGACGAGTGGATCACCTGAGGCCAGGAGTTCAAGACCAGCCTGGCCAACATAGTGAAATCCCGTCTCTACTAAAATTACAAAAAAATTAGCTGGGCGTGGTAGTGCATGCCTATAATCTCAGCTACCTGGGAGGCTGAGGCAGGAGAATCGCTTGAACCCAGGAGAGAGAGACTGCAATAAGCCAAGATCACACCACTGCACTCCAGCCTAGGAGACAAAGCGAGACGCCATCTCAATAAATTTTAACATAAAATACAAAACGTCTATAATATCATCATTTTAAAAAGTTAAACAATCTCAGTCGGGTGCGGTGGCTCACACCTGTAATCACAGCACTTTGGGAGGCCAAGGCAGGCGGATCACAAGGTCAGGAGATCAAGACCATCCTGGCTAACATGGTGAAATCCCATCTCTACTAAAAAAATAAAAAAAAAATACTAGCCAGGCGTGGTGGCGGGCATCTGTAGTCCCAGCTACTCGGAAGGCTGAGGCAGCAGAATGGCGTGATCCCAGGAAGCGGAGCTTGCAGTGAGCTGAGATCGTGCCACTGCACTCCAGCCTGGGTGACAGAGCGAGACTCCATCTCAAAAAAAAAAAAAAGTTAATCTCTAAAAAAGAAGTTGTAATTTTCTATATGTATACCTGTAGAAATATATATATTTCTTATGTGTCTGTGTATATATAAAATATATATTTTTATAATAAAATATATCTATATTATATAAGCATTATATATGTAATATAATATAAATATATTTAATACATGTATCATATTTAATATAAATATATATTATATATATTTTATTATATAAATATATATTTAATATATAATACATATGTAATATATAATATAAATATATGTAATATAATATATGTATATAATACGTAAGTATACAATACATATGTAATATAAGTATATAATATGTACATAATATACATATTTTATAGTTAATATATGCATAACATAATGTGTTAAACATATATTTTATATATATTTGTAATATTTATATATAATATACACACAGCAAATACGTATTTTTATATTTTATATTATGAATATAAAATAGGTATAATATATTTTGTATTTTATATTACATATATATATGCTATGCCAACTCTAACGGGTACCTTCTTTAATCACGTTTTTTGGTCCTGTTCTGTGGTTCCGTCTGGACTTGGAGCTGCCCTTTCAAAAAGCCACAGTCGCTGTGTTCAGTCTGGTGAATGTCACCTCCTGACTAAATTCTCAACAGGAAGGGATGAAACTCAGGGACGTGTACCTGGGTCACCGGGAGAACCAGCAATGAGGACCGCCTGTGGCTGGTTGCCTTTGTCACCTGCGCGTATAGATATGCACACATAGCATGTACATTGCTCAAAACCCAGGTTTTTGGACATCCGTGTAACTGACCTGCTGGCTGGCATATGGTGAGGGCTGCCAGCCGGAACACACCAGGGGAAGGATAAAGAGAGTCAGCAGAGCAAGGAGCTATTTCAGTCCTGGTTCACGGGCCACCGCCACGTGGCTCCATTTTAATGAGTCACACGCCTCAGCCTCCCAGATGCTGGGTTCACCTCCAACATCACACTCTTCAAGGAGACGTTTAGCAGACATTATCTGAGGGCTCCGTGCCGGGTAGACCTTGGTCACTGAGCAGGGATGGTGTTCTCTCAGGGAAGGACAGATGCAGAAGGCAGGGGAAGGACCTAAATCCCAGGGGAATCAGCCACTAAGAATTCAGCATCTGGCCGAGATGCTCAACCAAATTGTTCTTGTTGAGCGTCTCTCTTGAATCAGTGGACGGTTACTGGAACTGGAAGGAAAGGGAAGACAGCCAGAAGCTATGGTGTATGTGTGTGTGGCTGAGCAGGGAAAGGACAGAGGTGGAGAGAAGGAGGGGGAGAAGAAGGAAAAGGAGAAGGAGGAAGAGGAGAAGGAGTATCAAATGGTACAATTTCTAAAATCCAATCTGAGCAAGGCTGGCCCTTCTCCAAAGGAAATTGCCCAGTACGCAGTAACAAGTAAAATAAAAGAAAGGACAGTCTTTAGGAGACAAACCTAATAGATCAGATTTTTTTCTTTAGGAAGCTGAGTTTCTATTGGATACAGTTTCATCTTTATAGCTCACTGATGATGAAAAAGCTTATGGAATAATATGATAATTACCAAACAACAAAATCACTAAACAGTTGTAGACTTTTACGGCACAATAAATGACAAAACCAGAAACCAAAAACCAAAAAAAAAACAAAAGAGGGGAATATTTAAAACTTAGTTACGTTTCCTCCGAGGCACGGCTTTTATACGAAGTTAGGATCTGAATGGCACCGGCCAGACTGTTTTGTTACAAGCACTGCAGGCACATTCTTCACTGGGTGGAAGGAAAAGCTGAGCACCAAATACTTCCTTTGAAGTCTTTGAAAGCTTTCTCCGTGATGAGATTAAACTTGCAAAAGCTCTCTCGCTGTGGGGAGACAACGACGACAGCTCCAATGACAGGGCTTCTGCAGCCACGCTGTTGTGGTTCTCTGAAACAAGGAAGAGAGGCGTGCATACATTAGTCCAAGGATATGTCCCAGCCAGTAATTAGCCACGGCTTGCACTGAAACGCAGGGAGTCGAGAGCTTGTGTCATAGAATATACAATTTCCTCATGATGCCCCACAAAAGCTATCTCCATTCAGATGGTTCCTACGTGGTTGTGCCAATCATAACAAGAACCAAGATCTACAAACAAAAGAAAGAGAGAAGAAAGAAAAAGGAAAGAAAGGAAGACAGGAAGAAAGGGAGACAGAGAGAGACAGGGAGAGGGAGGAAGGAAGGAGACAGGGAAGCAGGGAGGGAAGGAAGAATGACAGAAGGAAGAAGGAAGGGAGGGAGGGAGGCAGGGAGGAAGGAGAAAGGAAGGAAGAAAGGAAGAAAGAAAGAAGAAAGGAAGAAAGCAAGGAAGGAAGGAGAAAGGAAGGAAGGAAAGAAGGAAAGAAAGGAAGGAAGGAAAGAAGGAAGGAAGGAAGGAAAGAAGGAAGGAAGGAAAGAAGGAAGGAAGGAAGGAAAGAAGGAAGGAAGGAAAGAAGGAAGGAAGGAAGGAAGGAAGGTAGGAAGGAAGGAAGGAGGAAGTCCTTCTTCTTGTGAATAAATGCCGTATCCCAGATATTCCCTTTGTTGGCCAACTCCATGGTTAGTTTATCTAAAAAATTAATGGGAATGAAGTAATCAACATAATTGGTCTTGTCTCCTATGTGATATGCCCATGTTTTAACTATTTTTATGTGTCTGTGTGTGTGAGACGGACTCTTACTCTGTTGCCCAGGCTGGAGTGCAGTGGCGCGATCTCAGCTCACTGTAACCCCTGCCTCCTGGGTTCAACCGATTCCCCTGCCTCAGCCTCCCAAGTAGCTGCGACTACAAGTGCCCACCACCACGCCTGGCTAATTTTTTTGTATTTTAGTAGAGATGGGGTTTCACTGTGTTAGCCAGGATGGTCTCGATCTCCTGACCTCGTGATCCACCCACCTCGGCCTCCCAAAGTGCTGAAATTACAGGTGCGCGCCACCGCGCCCAGCCAGTTTAACTATTTTAAAAAATAATTTGAAGGCTATCTCCTGGCAGAATTTCCTCTTGCTCTGTGGACGTCAGATTTTGTTCTTTTCATATCTTCAACTGATTAGGTGAGGCCCACCCACATTACGGAGAGACGGTCGTCTTGACTCAAAGTCACTGATTTAAATATCAACCCCATCCAAAAACACATTCACAGAAACATCCAGAATAATGTTTGCCCACACATCTGGGCACAGTGACCCAGACAAGGAGACACATAAAATTAACCATCACAAATATTATTACTTAAATGAAATGCTTAAAAAGAAAAGGAGGAAACATAAGGCAAGGGATTAGAAGCAAACAGGGGGCATATTCATGAAAGCAGCTGGGCAGAGAAGGGGCTGATATAAATGGGACACAACATCAGAGCAAACTCGTGGAAGACAGGGGAGTCTGGCATGCTTGTGGGCCAAGACTAAGAGCTTAAGAGAAGTCTGTTGAATGTTTTCCTCTCCTGTCAATCTGAAATCAGTGACTGCTGGGGTTTGAAGGCAGAAATCCCATACAAATACCTAGAAGTCCACTGTTGTGCCAAGTTTTACCTCTGCTTTGGGGACACTGCCTTCAGAATAGTCTAGCTTGTCCTTACAACTCTGGTTCAAGCATAGATCATTGATCCAAGCTAGTATGAAATATCAACGTGTGTGCACATAGGCATGTGTGTTACCAGGAAATAACCCAGTAGGAATGACAGCACCACAGCCATAACGTAGACTAAAATGTAGACCTCACAGTGTTATCAGGATCAGCTTTTTTCAAGAGACCATGGGCTTCATTCATTCAAAATGCACAGTTGCATGGTAGACCATTACCTTGCCTGCTCATTTATTTCTATATACTTAGCTTCTCACACTGAAGATATGCACACTAAACATTGGTCAAACAAAAATGAGTGGATAAATGACTAACCAATTTGTTTCATCCTCCCTACAAGACAAGCACTGGTCATTTTACATGGTGCCCAAAACTGACTCTAGTGTGTGCTTTTAAACCCTATTTAATAAGACCAACCAGGCCAGGCGCTGTGGTTCACGCCTGTCATCCCAGTACTCTGGGAGGCCAGGGCAAGCAGATCACCTGAGGTTGGGAGTTTGAGACCCGCCTGACCAACATGGAGAAACCCTGTCTCTACTAAAAATACAAAATCAGCTGGGTGTCGTGGTGCATGCCTGTAGGAGAAACGGTTGGACCCAGGAGGCGGAGGTTGCAGTGAGCTGAGATGGCGCCATTGCACGTAAGCCTGGGCAACAAGAGCAAAACTCCGCCTCCAAAAAATAAATAAATAAATAAAAATAAGACCAATCAAAGGAGATCTTGTATGAATGGTCCAAAACTAAAGTGTGCATGATTTTATTTTCCAAGTCAAATGGGCCTCAGAGCTTAGCAGAAAGTATCATCATTATCACCATCATCATCATTGTCATCATCATCATCACCATCCTCACCATCATCATCATCCTCACCATCATC
>NC_045456.1:20303070-20333169 GCF_002776525.5 Piliocolobus tephrosceles | reverse complement strand
GATGATGGTGAGGATGATGATGATGGTGAGGATGGTGATGATGATGATGACAATGATGATGATGGTGATAATGATGATACTTTCTGCTAAGCTCTGAGGCCCATTTGACTTGGAAAATAAAATCATGCACACTTTAGTTTTGGACCATTCATACAAGATCTCCTTTGATTGGTCTTATTTTTATTTATTTATTTATTTTTTGGAGGCGGAGTTTTGCTCTTGTTGCCCAGGCTTACGTGCAATGGCGCCATCTCAGCTCACTGCAACCTCCGCCTCCTGGGTCCAACCGTTTCTCCTACAGGCATGCACCACGACACCCAGCTGATTTTGTATTTTTAGTAGAGACAGGGTTTCTCCATGTTGGTCAGGCGGGTCTCAAACTCCCAACCTCAGGTGATCTGCTTGCCCTGGCCTCCCAGAGTACTGGGATGACAGGCGTGAACCACAGCGCCTGGCCTGGTTGGTCTTATTAAATAGGGTTTAAAAGCACACACTAGAGTCAGTTTTGGGCACCATGTAAAATGACCAGTGCTTGTCTTGTAGGGAGGATGAAACAAATTGGTTAGTCATTTATCCACTCATTTTTGTTTGACCAATGTTTAGTGTGCATATCTTCAGTGTGAGAAGCTAAGTATATAGAAATAAATGAGCAGGCAAGGTAATGGTCTACCATGCAACTGTGCATTTTGAATGAATGAAGCCCATGGTCTCTTGAAAAAAGCTGATCCTGATAACACTGTGAGGTCTACATTTTAGTCTACGTTATGGCTGTGGTGCTGTCATTCCTACTGGGTTATTTCCTGGTAACACACATGCCTATGTGCACACACGTTGATATTTCATACTAGCTTGGATCAATGATCTATGCTTGAACCAGAGTTGTAAGGACAAGCTAGACTATTCTGAAGGCAGTGTCCCCAAAGCAGAGGTAAAACTTGGCACAACAGTGGACTTCTAGGTATTTGTATGGGATTTCTGCCTTCAAACCCCAGCAGTCACTGATTTCAGATTGACAGGAGAGGAAAACATTCAACAGACTTCTCTTAAGCTCTTAGTCTTGGCCCACAAGCATGCCAGACTCCCCTGTCTTCCACGAGTTTGCTCTGATGTTGTGTCCCATTTATATCAGCCCCTTCTCTGCCCAGCTGCTTTCATGAATATGCCCCCTGTTTGCTTCTAATCCCTTGCCTTATGTTTCCTCCTTTTCTTTTTAAGCATTTCATTTAAGTAATAATATTTGTGATGGTTAATTTTATGTGTCTCCTTGTCTGGGTCACTGTGCCCAGATGTGTGGGCAAACATTATTCTGGATGTTTCTGTGAATGTGTTTTTGGATGGGGTTGATATTTAAATCAGTGACTTTGAGTCAAGACGACCGTCTCTCCGTAATGTGGGTGGGCCTCACCTAATCAGTTGAAGATATGAAAAGAACAAAATCTGACGTCCACAGAGCAAGAGGAAATTCTGCCAGGAGATAGCCTTCAAATTATTTTTTAAAATAGTTAAACTGGCTGGGCGCGGTGGCGCGCACCTGTAATTTCAGCACTTTGGGAGGCCGAGGTGGGTGGATCACGAGGTCAGGAGATCGAGACCATCCTGGCTAACACAGTGAAACCCCATCTCTACTAAAATACAAAAAAATTAGCCAGGCGTGGTGGTGGGCACTTGTAGTCGCAGCTACTTGGGAGGCTGAGGCAGGGGAATCGGTTGAACCCAGGAGGCAGGGGTTACAGTGAGCTGAGATCGCGCCACTGCACTCCAGCCTGGGCAACAGAGTAAGAGTCCGTCTCACACACACAGACACATAAAAATAGTTAAAACATGGGCATATCACATAGGAGACAAGACCAATTATGTTGATTACTTCATTCCCATTAATTTTTTAGATAAACTAACCATGGAGTTGGCCAACAAAGGGAATATCTGGGATACGGCATTTATTCACAAGAAGAAGGACTTCCTCCTTCCTTCCTTCCTACCTTCCTTCCTTCCTTCCTTCCTTCTTTCCTTCCTTCCTTCTTTCCTTCCTTCCTTCCTTCTTTCCTTCCTTCCTTCTTTCCTTCCTTCCTTCCTTCTTTCCTTCCTTCCTTTCTTTCCTTCTTTCCTTCCTTCCTTTCTCCTTCCTTCCTTGCTTTCTTCCTTTCTTCTTTCTTTCTTCCTTTCTTCCTTCCTTTCTCCTTCCTCCCTGCCTCCCTCCCTCCCTTCCTTCTTCCTTCTGTCATTCTTCCTTCCCTCCCTGCTTCCCTGTCTCCTTCCTTCCTCCCTCTCCCTGTCTCTCTCTGTCTCCCTTTCTTCCTGTCTTCCTTTCTTTCCTTTTTCTTTCTTCTCTCTTTCTTTTGTTTGTAGATCTTGGTTCTTGTTATGATTGGCACAACCACGTAGGAACCATCTGAATGGAGATAGCTTTTGTGGGGCATCATGAGGAAATTGTATATTCTATGACACAAGCTCTCGACTCCCTGCGTTTCAGTGCAAGCCGTGGCTAATTACTGGCTGGGACATATCCTTGGACTAATGTATGCACGCCTCTCTTCCTTGTTTCAGAGAACCACAACAGCGTGGCTGCAGAAGCCCTGTCATTGGAGCTGTCGTCGTTGTCTCCCCACAGCGAGAGAGCTTTTGCAAGTTTAATCTCATCACGGAGAAAGCTTTCAAAGACTTCAAAGGAAGTATTTGGTGCTCAGCTTTTCCTTCCACCCAGTGAAGAATGTGCCTGCAGTGCTTGTAACAAAACAGTCTGGCCGGTGCCATTCAGATCCTAACTTCGTATAAAAGCCGTGCCTCGGAGGAAACGTAACTAAGTTTTAAATATTCCCCTCTTTTGTTTTTTTTTTGGTTTTTGGTTTCTGGTTTTGTCATTTATTGTGCCGTAAAAGTCTACAACTGTTTAGTGATTTTGTTGTTTGGTAATTATCATATTATTCCATAAGCTTTTTCATCATCAGTGAGCTATAAAGATGAAACTGTATCCAATAGAAACTCAGCTTCCTAAAGAAAAAAATCTGATCTATTAGGTTTGTCTCCTAAAGACTGTCCTTTCTTTTATTTTACTTGTTACTGCGTACTGGGCAATTTCCTTTGGAGAAGGGCCAGCCTTGCTCAGATTGGATTTTAGAAATTGTACCATTTGATACTCCTTCTCCTCTTCCTCCTTCTCCTTTTCCTTCTTCTCCCCCTCCTTCTCTCCACCTCTGTCCTTTCCCTGCTCAGCCACACACACATACACCATAGCTTCTGGCTGTCTTCCCTTTCCTTCCAGTTCCAGTAACCGTCCACTGATTCAAGAGAGACGCTCAACAAGAACAATTTGGTTGAGCATCTCGGCCAGATGCTGAATTCTTAGTGGCTGATTCCCCTGGGATTTAGGTCCTTCCCCTGCCTTCTGCATCTGTCCTTCCCTGAGAGAACACCATCCCTGCTCAGTGACCAAGGTCTACCCGGCACGGAGCCCTCAGATAATGTCTGCTAAACGTCTCCTTGAAGAGTGTGATGTTGGAGGTGAACCCAGCATCTGGGAGGCTGAGGCGTGTGACTCATTAAAATGGAGCCACGTGGCGGTGGCCCGTGAACCAGGACTGAAATAGCTCCTTGCTCTGCTGACTCTCTTTATCCTTCCCCTGGTGTGTTCCGGCTGGCAGCCCTCACCATATGCCAGCCAGCAGGTCAGTTACACGGATGTCCAAAAACCTGGGTTTTGAGCAATGTACATGCTATGTGTGCATATCTATACGCGCAGGTGACAAAGGCAACCAGCCACAGGCGGTCCTCATTGCTGGTTCTCCCGGTGACCCAGGTACACGTCCCTGAGTTTCATCCCTTCCTGTTGAGAATTTAGTCAGGAGGTGACATTCACCAGACTGAACACAGCGACTGTGGCTTTTTGAAAGGGCAGCTCCAAGTCCAGACGGAACCACAGAACAGGACCAAAAAACGTGATTAAAGAAGGTACCCGTTAGAGTTGGCATAGCATATATATATGTAATATAAAATACAAAATATATTATACCTATTTTATATTCATAATATAAAATATAAAAATACGTATTTGCTGTGTGTATATTATATATAAATATTACAAATATATATAAAATATATGTTTAACACATTATGTTATGCATATATTAACTATAAAATATGTATATTATGTACATATTATATACTTATATTACATATGTATTGTATACTTACGTATTATATACATATATTATATTACATATATTTATATTATATATTACATATGTATTATATATTAAATATATATTTATATAATAAAATATATATAATATATATTTATATTAAATATGATACATGTATTAAATATATTTATATTATATTACATATATAATGCTTATATAATATAGATATATTTTATTATAAAAATATATATTTTATATATACACAGACACATAAGAAATATATATATTTCTACAGGTATACATATAGAAAATTACAACTTCTTTTTTAGAGATTAACTTTTTTTTTTTTTTGAGATGGAGTCTCGCTCTGTCACCCAGGCTGGAGTGCAGTGGCACGATCTCAGCTCACTGCAAGCTCCGCTTCCTGGGATCACGCCATTCTGCTGCCTCAGCCTTCCGAGTAGCTGGGACTACAGATGCCCGCCACCACGCCTGGCTAGTATTTTTTTTTTATTTTTTTAGTAGAGATGGGATTTCACCATGTTAGCCAGGATGGTCTTGATCTCCTGACCTTGTGATCCGCCTGCCTTGGCCTCCCAAAGTGCTGTGATTACAGGTGTGAGCCACCGCACCCGACTGAGATTGTTTAACTTTTTAAAATGATGATATTATAGACGTTTTGTATTTTATGTTAAAATTTATTGAGATGGCGTCTCGCTTTGTCTCCTAGGCTGGAGTGCAGTGGTGTGATCTTGGCTTATTGCAGTCTCTCTCTCCTGGGTTCAAGCGATTCTCCTGCCTCAGCCTCCCAGGTAGCTGAGATTATAGGCATGCACTACCACGCCCAGCTAATTTTTTTGTAATTTTAGTAGAGACGGGATTTCACTATGTTGGCCAGGCTGGTCTTGAACTCCTGGCCTCAGGTGATCCACTCGTCTTGGCCTCCCAAAGTGCTGGGATTAAAGGTGTGAGCCACTGCGCCTGGCCAGAAATCTTCCTTTCTTTCTTTCTTTCTTTTTGAGACGGAGTTTTGCTCTTGTTATCCAGGCTGGAGTGCGACGGTGCAATCTTGGCTGACTGCAGCCTCTGCTTCCTGGGTTCAAGTGGTTCTCCTTCCTCAGACTCCCAGGTAGCTGGGATTACTGGCACGTGCCACTATGCCCAGCTAATTTTTGTATATCTAGTAGAGACAGGGTTTCACCATGTTAGCCAGGCTGGTCTCAAACTCCTGACCTCAGGTGATCCACCCACTTCAGCCTCCGTAAGTGCTGGGATTGCAGGCGTGAGCCACCATGTCCCGCCTTTGCGTTTGTAACTCTGTCTTGCTTTCTGCATTCCAGAACCCCCAAGTAACACAGACCCTCTTCATAGGCTTATTTTGCTACTTATGCATCTTACTTAGTGACAAGTCCTTTCAATTCTATTTCCTAATTTTTGTTGGGTCAGATGCAATCTTCATATGACTTGTAACTATGCTTCCTAAATGTTGGCCACAAGTCCTTTACGAGATACATTGTCTTTCCACCAGTTTCTCACATTCTGTGGCTTGTCTTTTCACTTTCTTCAGAGTATTTCTTTTTTGTGTGTGACTTTTCCTCCCTGACTGGAAAACATCAGGCCTATGTAGGCACCTTATAAGCTGTAAAATTGCTTTATCTGAATTTTGCAATTTAGACTTTGATTTTGACCATGAAGAAAAGACTTGTTGGCTGGGTGCGGTGGCTCACGCCTGTCATCCCAACACTTTGGGAGGCCAAGGTGGGTGGATCACAAAGTCAGGAGTTCAAGACCAGCCTGGCCAATACAGTGAAACCCCGTCTCTACTAAAAATACAAAAAAAAAAAAAAAAAAAATTAGCCAGGCATGGTGATGGGTGACTGTAGTGCCAGATACTCGGGAGGCTGAGGCAGGAGAATCGTTTGAATCCAGGAGGTGGAGGTTGCAGTGAGCCGAGATCACACCACTGCACTCCAGCCTGGGCGACAGAGCGAGACTCCATCTCAAAAAAAAAAGAAAAGAAAAGAAAAAAAAGGAATCATCATAGTCCCTTGGCCTCCTGTAGAAGATACCATCGTTAAATGCAATTCATCATTTTTTTTTTTTGAGATTATAGAAGCCACAGCACGCAATGGTTTTGTGATTTACATGGAAGTCCATGATTTATTTTGAGTTAATTTGTATCAAAGCTAGCAGGTTGAGGTTGCGATTCATTTTTTGATGTTGCTGTGTCTCCTTGCTCCAGAAATTTCAGTGAAATGGATATTCCTCCTCCATTCAATTACTTTTGCTCCATGGTCAAAAATTAGACATAATTCCAGGTATCTGTTTCTGCGTTCTCTGTGCTGTTCCATTTATTTATGTGTCTTATCTTTGTTCCATGCCATACTCTCCCCATTTTATCACAGCAATATAATAAGCCCAAAACGTGTGTGATCTCTGTCACTTAATTCTTTCTCAAAATGGTTTCAACTCGCTTTTCCATTGCTTTATACATGTTGCAATAATCTTTTCTATGTATATTTTTTAAAAATTTCTAGGTATATTTTTAAAATGCTTGGATTTTTATATGAATTTTGTTTGTTTCTTGAGATGGATTCTCGCTCTGTCGCCCAGGCTGGAGTTTAGTGGCGCAATCTTAGCTCACTGCAACCTCCACCTCCTCAGTTCAAGCAATTATTTCTGCCTCAGCCTCCCAAGTAGCTGGAATTACAGGCGCCTGCCACCACACCCAGGTAATTTTTGTATTTTTATTAGAGACGTGGTTTCGTCGTGTTGGCCAGGCTGGTCTCAATCAAACTCCTGACCTCAGGTGATCTGCCTGCCTCAGCCTCCCAAAGTGCTGGGATTGCAGGCGTGAGCCACTGCATCCAGCCTGAATTTTGTTAACTTTGTAAATCAGTTTATTGAGAACGGACATCTTTACTGTAGTGAATGTGCTCCATGAACGTAGTATGCCTTTCCTTTATTTGGGTCTTCTTTCATGTTTTTCATGAGAATTTTTATAATTTTTATCATACAGAACTACATATGCTTGGTGAGATTTATATATAAGTATCTCATTCTCTTTGGAGCAATTTAAAATAGTTTGTTTTTTCTTTGAGACAGAGTCTCGCTCTGCAGCCCAGGCTGGAATACAATGACACGATCTCGGCTCTCTGCAACCTCCGCCTCCCGGGTTCAAGTGATTCTCCTGCCTTAGCCTCCCGAGTAGCTGGGACTACAAGCACCTGCCACCTCGCCCAGGTAATTTTTTTGTATTTTCTGTAGAGACTGGATTTCACCATGTTGGCCAGGCTGATCTCAAACTGCTGAACTCAGATGATCCACTCACCTCGGCCTCCCAAAGTGCTGGGATGACAGGCGTGAGCCACCACACCTGGCCTAAAATACTATTATATTTTGTATTTTGGTTTCCCCTTGTTCATTATCACTGTATAGAAATACAATAGATTTTTATACATGTATCTTGTATCCTGTGAACTTATTGAGCTCATTTATTAGTTCTAGAAAGTTTTTTTCCAGATTATTTGAGATTTCTATCAAGACAATTAGATCATCTTCAAAGAGAGACAATTTTTTTTTCTTTTTTTCCATGAGGGTTTGTTTTTACTCTTTGACTATTGTTTGTATATTTTGAATTCTTCCTAATGATTTTTTTAAAGCCAAATGATGTTTGGATCCTTCCTGTACTTCCCTAGACCCCATCCTGGAAAATCCCTCAAGATATACTGAGGTCAGAGGTCTCCAAGGAACAGGTGCTTTAAACCCTGCTCCGTGACCACGTGACTTACCCAACCCTTGCAAATGCTTCCAGAATATGTCTTTCTTTAGTCTTTTGCTGATACGTTTAATCAATTCACCAGTTTAAAATGTTTTATTCATACTGTAAATAAACCAGCGTTTCCCCGTGACTTTTCCCCTTTATAGTCAAAGCTGTACACACTGAGCCCACTGCCTTTTAATGCTTTCTGCTTTGCCAAAACCACCCTTACTTTTCTGCCTATTGAAACATCATCGTCAGGGCCGGGCGCAGTGGCTCACACCTGTCATCCCAGCACTTTGGGAGGCTGAGGCAGGCAGATCACGAGGTTGGGAGTTCGAGACCAGCCTGGCCAACATGGTGAAATCCCGTCTCTACTAAAAATACAAAAATTAGCTGAGTGTATGGCAGGCGCCTCTAGTCCCAGCTACTCAGGAGGTTGAGGCAGGAGAAGCGGAGGTTGCAGTGAACCGAGATGGTGCCATTGCACTCCAGCCTGGGCAACAGTGCGAGACTACGTCTCAAAACAAGAACGAAAAAACGTCATTGTCAATATTCATTTTCGGTTTGAGCCTCCGTTTCTTTCTCCTTTAAATGAAATTGCTTAAGAGCAGATGTTCTTCAGCACTGTATTCCTCCTTCCCAGTTCTCTTTGTTTCTCCTGCTGGATTAAAAATCTTAAATAATACCCATCTTGTTGGCACCAGACTCGCGTTGCCGAAATCCCATTTAGCTAAGCTGGCGTTGTGATCTCCCGGGTCTTCTAATGACATGCTTAAGCATGCCCCCCTCGGTGTGTGCAGGGGAAGCTGTGTCACTCATGTTGATCTGTCAGAAATGAACACAACAGCTCCCCTGCCAGTAGGATGCCCCGGGCTGGGCTCTGCCTGTCCGCTCCCTGATGGAAGGTGGCTATGCAATTTCTCATGCTGCCTTCTTGGAATAGTACCGAGAGTACGTCCACAAAATAATGCTGTGGCAGGCTGAATTACAGCCCCCAGTCACATACGGTCCTTATCCTTAAAACCCATGGATAGCCTGTAATGAGGCTGAGGTGGGCAGATCACCTGAGGTCAGGAGTTCAAGACCAGCCTGGCCCACATGGCGACACCCCGTCTCTACTAAAAATATAGAAATTGGCCGGGCGCGGTGGCTCATGTCTGTAATCCCAGCACTTTGGGAAGCCAAGGCAGGTGGATCACAAAGTCAGGAGATCGAGACCATCCTGGCTAACACAGTGAAACCATGTCTCTACGAAAAAGAAAAAAAAAAAAAAAATTAGCCGGGCATGGTGGCGGGCACCTGTAGTCCCAGCTACTCGGGAGGCTGAGGTAGGGAGAATGGCCTGAACTCAGGAGGCAGAGTTTGCAGTGATCCAAGATTGTGCCACTGCACTCCAGCCTGGGCGACAGAGCAAGATTCTGTCTCAAAAAAAAAAGAAAAAAGAAAATTATCTGGCTGTGGTGGTGCGAGCCTATAATCCTGGCTACTCAGGGTGCCAAGGCAGGAGAATCACTTGAACCCAGAAAGTGGAGGTTGCGGTGAGCCGAAATCACGCCACTGCACTCCAGCCTGGGCGACAGAGCAAGACTTCATCTCAAAAACAAACATAAACAAACAACAACACTAAAACAGGAATAGGGTTACATTATGTGGTAACGGACTTTAAAGATGCAGTTCAGTTAATGATCTTGAGATGGGAGGATGATATTGGGTGATTGACGTGGATCCTCAATGTCATCATCAGCATCTCTCTAAGGAGGAGGCAGAGAGAGACTGGACTAGCAAGAGAGTACACGATGTCAGGACGAAAACGAGGTCCGATGTGGCTGGCTTTGAAGACGGAGGAACGGGCGACAGGCCAAGAAATGAAAGGAATACAGCTCTGAAAGCTGCAAAAACGCAAAGGATCAGCTTCTCCCTAGAGCCTCCGGAAGACACACTGCCCTGCTGACACCGTGATTTTAGCCCAGGGAGGCTGACTGTTGCAGTTCTGACCTCCAGAACTGTAGGATCATGTACTGATGTTGTTTCAGCCCAATAGATAACTTCCTACAGCAGATATAGCGCTTCCTATAGCCAGCCTTACTTGGACTTCAGTGGGAGCCTTTTTGGACAATGTGATAAGTGGAGTTCTCTCCTTGCCATCAAAGTGCCAGCTTTCAGCCTGCTGTTGGGGAAGAGATGATGGTTGCCCACGGGGTCTGCCTTCCATCACAGGCTTGTGTGCAAAGAGGTGTTTTTTTTTGTTTGTTTTTGAGACGGAGTCTCACTCTGTGGCCCAGGCTGGAGTGCGGTGCCGGATCTCCGCTCACTGCAAGCTCCGCCTCCCGGGTTCCCGCCATTCTTCTGCCTCAGCCTCCCGAGTAGCTGGGACTACAGGCGCCGCCACCTCGCCCGGCTAGTTTTTGTATTTTTTTTTTAGTAGAGACGGGGTTTCACCGTGTTAGCCAGGATGGTCTCGATCTCCTGACCTCGTGATCCACCCGTCTCGGCCTCCCAAAGTGCTGGGATGACAGGCTTGAGCCACCGCGCCCAGCCACAAAGAGGTTTTGTTTCTTTGATGTTGTTGTTGTTTGAGACAGAATCTCGCTCTGTCACCCAGGCTGGAGTGCAGTGGTGCAATCTTGGCTCACTGCAACCTCCGCCTTCCAGATTCAAGGGATTCTCTTGCCTCAGCCTCCTGAGTAGCTGAGACTACAGGCGCCCATCACCACACCTGGCCAATTTTTGCATTTTTAGTAGAGATGGGGTTTTACCATATTGGCCAGGCTGGTCTCAAACTCCTGACCTCAGATGATCCACCCACCTCAGCCTTCCAAAGTGCTGGGATGACAGGTGTGAGCCACCGCACCTGGCCTATATGCAAGGAGTTTCTAAGAAAGAGTGTGTTCAAGGAAGAGCATCAGGTAGCGTTGTTTGAGAACTCACAACCTGCAGAGGCAGCAGTAAACATGTCTGATGCACTTTCCTGAGAGTGTTCAATTGGGTTAGTGTAAGAATCCCACCATTTCTGGCTCCCATATCTTCCAACGTAGACATATCACCTCTGACTTTGCAGAAGAAACCATCTGCGGTAGAAATGATAGCAATGTCCATATTATCATTCCCTTTTATCATTAGAACAGCTGATGCTTCTTGAACTATACATACCGGATTGAATCCTCGCAAAGGGAAAGTCGGAGATCAGAGATCAGCCTCGTCTGCAAGGTCAGGCAGGAGTCATATACCAGGTAAGCCCTGACTCCAGCTTGCGTGGATCTCACCACAAAGCACAGGCTAATGTTAACCCCCAGGCCATTTTCAGGTGCATCCAGTCTCTGGGACACATCGCCTGTCATTTCCATCAAGACTGAGCTTCCAGGAGGGGAGGTTTTATCCTGACAGGACAGACCTGGGTGTTCAGGCTAATCTCCAACCATTACCTCCACTCAGGTGTGTGTGGTAAATCCCCAGTTACTAGGAGCCCCATGTCACTGTGACCTAAGTCACTTGCTCCATACATACCCTCTGGCTGCGTCTGTTTTGTGTTGCTGTGAAGGAATCCCTGAGGCTGGATCATTTATAAAGAAAAGAGGTTTATTTGGCTCATGATTCTGGTGGCTGGAAAGTTCAAGACTGGACATTTGCATCTGGTAAGCGCCTCGGGCTGCTTCCACTGAGACAGAGAGTGTATTCGTCTGTTTTCACACTGCTGATAAAGCCATACCTGAGACTGAGGTTGTTTGGGACTTACAGGTGCACATGTCCAGGGAAGCCTCACAATCATGGTGGAAGGCAAGGAGGAGCAAGTCACGTTTTACGTGGATGGCAGCAGATCTCTTGAGACCCATCCATTATCATGAGAACAACATGAGAAAGACCCGCCCCCATAATTCAGGCATCTCCCATTGGATCCCTGCCACAACCCATGGGAATTATGGGAGCTAGAAGATGAGATTTGGGGGGGGACACAGAGAGGAAGGGGAGCTGTGCGTGCAGAGACCACATGTAGAGACAGGACGCGAGAGAGAGAGCGAGCGAGCGTGGGGAGCTTCCAGACTCTTTGGAACAGCCAGCTTTCATGGGAACTCAGAAGAGAGACACTCTCAAGGGTGAACACTAATCTGTGTGTGAGGAATCCACTCCTGTGCTCCAAACACCTCTCATTAGTCCCCAGTTTCAGCACGAGGTATGGAGGGGTACAAACATCCCAACCGTAGCGTGTCTGAAACCATGCAATGAAACCATCGTTGGCATAGCAACGATCAGAAAAGCAGATCTGAAGTGGAAACGATGCATTCTCTGCCTCTCACCAGCATCATGATTTTCAGACTGTGGAAATTTTGCTTTTGCCTGTTGCGGGTTTGTTCTGTCTTTTCGATAAACGTATCTCTAGCAACAACAAGTGGCTTCTGCCGTGTGAATGCCTTAAAGAGAAGTGAGGTAAACACAGTGTAGTGGAAATATCGGGATGCAGCAGGAGCGCCGCAGAAAATGAGATCCTGTCCTCCAGAATCTCCTTTCGTCATCGGTGGTGCTGCGATTCATCTTTCCTTGCTTTGCAGTAGAGACGTAAACAAATTTCAAACCCAACGGGCATCCCTGGTTACTCCCTCCCCTCTGTCCAGTTAGTGACGGTGTGAGCCATCCTCCTTTTTATCCGGTCCTAGCAGTCTAGCATGAGACAGCATGCCTGAGTCTGGAGAAATCCCACTGGAAGACTCCTGCATGGTGAAGAACCTCCTGGTTCCTCCCAAGAAAGAAAAATGGCAGCCTTCTAAGGTACTGGCCTATGATGTAGCTCCCATTAGTCAGATGCGTGTGCCCCAGACTTGGAATCAGGCACAAGAACATGGCTATAGTCTGGATGATGGTGCCTCTGCCAAATTCACGTTTCGGAACTTAACCTCCCAGATAATGGGTATTAGGAAGCGTGGGCCATCAGGACGTAGGATGACTGCCCTCATGCATGAGCTTGAGAGATTCTGCTGGCTCCTTCTGCCCCTCTGCCATGTGAGAACACCAAGAAAGCACCATCTCTCAAGCAGAGACAGAGCAAGCCCTCAGCAGACACTATGCAGCCCTCAGCAGATGTAGGCTGAGAACTGGGAGAAGGGTCTTTCTCTATTGCTTGAGCTTATGGATGGCAGGGAGGCATCGGGGTCTCAGGTGAGACTCCTTGTGTTTGAATCTTCCATGTATCTTAAAAAGTCATGAAAGGAACAAGACTCCGTTCACACACTCTTTCAAGTTTCTTCTTCTTTCTTCCTTCTTCCTTCTTCTTCCTCTTCCTTTCTCCTTCTCCTCCTCCCTCCTCCTCCTCCCCCCCCTCCTCCTTCCTTTCTTCTTCCTTCTTCCTTCTTCTTTCTTCTTTTTTTTTCTTTGAGATGGAGTCTTGCTCTGTTGCCCATGCTGGAGTGCAGTGACATGATCTTGGCTCACTGCAAGCTCTGCCTCCCAGGTTCAAGTGAAAAGTGATGCTCTTTCCTCAGCTTCCCAAGTAGCTGGGACTACAGGCGCCTGCCACCACGCCTAGCTCATTTTTGTATTTTTATTAGAGATGGGGTTTCACCATGTTAGCCAGGATGGTCTGGATCTCTTGACCTCGTGATCCACCCACCGCGGCCTCCCAAAGTACTGGGATGACAGGCGTGAGCCACCATGCCTGGCCCCTGGTTCCCTCTTCTAGGAAATGCAGGAATGATAATATAGGTTGACTGTTCCTCATCTGGAAGTCCAAAACCTGAAATGCTCCAAAATCTGAAACTATTTGAGCACCAGCGCGGTGCCACAAGTGGAAAATTACAGTGATACTAAGGTGGTATGTGTCGGGAGGACTCTTTGTTCGTTGACGAAGGACAAGGAACTCTTGACCTTATGTGCAAAGTCACAGTCAAAATGCAGTCAAAACTTTGTTATAGGCACAAAATTGTTAAAATGTATAAAATTACCTTCTGGTCATGTGTATAAGATGCTTAGGAGGCCGGGGTGGTGGCTCATGCTTATAATTCTGGCACTTTGGGAGGCCGAGGCGGGTGAATCATTTGAGGTCAGGGGTTCGAGACCAGCCTGACCAACATGGTGAAACCCTGTCTCCACTAAAAATTCAAAAAAATGAGCCGGGTGTGGCGGCATGCACCTGTCATCCCAGCTACTGGGAGGCTGAGGTAGGAGAATCCCTTAAACCTAGGAGGCGGAGGTTGCAGTGAGCTGAGATCGTGCCACTGCACTCCAGCCTGGTGCCAGAGCAAGACTCTATCTCAAAAAAAAAAAAAAAAAAAAAGAAAGAAAGAAAAAGATGCATGTGAAACATAAACGAATTTTGCATTTAGACAAGAGCCCGATCCCAAGATATCTCATTGAATATACAAATATAACAAAATCTGAAAAAACAAAATGTTTGAAACTCTTCCAGTCCATGGCATTTCAGATAAAAGATCCTCAACCTGTATGAACTTTCTGGTTTCCTGGGAAAATCAAATGAATGGTTTTAAATCAAGAATTGGACACAGGGCTTGGTTCTTAGTAAGTGCTCAGAATGTTCTTGTCGTTATTATAGTCGTCAACAATCCTAACGATTATTCAATATTTCTACCTGCTTGTCAAGAGCAGGAACAAATTCAATCTTTTCCATGTACGCACTCCTCTTCATTTGCTGGTTTCTCTATAAAATACCCATGCGCTTTGTTTCCCCCAATAGGTTTTTGGGCCCATCTGTGCTTTGTTTTGCGGAAGGGAATTAGAAGAAAAAGGTTTAGACTGGCATCACCAAAAGTCTTTTCTCTCTTTAAAAGTTATTCTTATTTTCCACCCGTCTTTGACAGCATCTTTATCTTCACCGAAAAGAATCCATGTGGACAATGTCTTCCCTTCCACACCGTTCACCGGAGACGTGAAAATCTGCAGCTGACATTCCTGGCTGTACTCAAGTTTCTGAGGAAAGGGCTCAACAGAGAAGTAATTCCTTCCAGGGACTTCGAGCTATGACCTTGGGAACTGAAATCTGGACACAAAGGGAACGGGTGTTTGCCTTCACCTCATGAAAGGTGAATGATGTTCTGCGGTCGCAGTGGCTTATGTATTTCCTTCCTTCCTTCCTTTCTCCCTCCCTCCCTCCCTCCCTTCCTTCCCTCCTTCCCTTCTTCCCTCCTTTCTTCCTTCCTTCCTTCTCTCTTTCTCTTCTTTCTTCTTTCTTTTCTCCTTTCTTTCTTTTTGAGACAGTTTCCTTCCTTCCTTCCTTCTTCCTTCCCTCCTTTCTTCCTTCCTTCTCTTTCTCTCTCTTCTTTCTTTCTTCTTTCTCTCTTTTCTCCTTTCTTTTTGAGACAGTTTCCTTCCTTCCTTCCTCTTTCTTTTCTTTCTCTCTCTCTCTTTCTTTCTTTTTAAGACAGAGTTGGGACGGAGTCTTGCTCTGTCGCCCAGGCTGGAGTGCAGTGGCCGGATCTCAGCTCACTGCAACCTCCGCCTCCCGGGTTCACACCATTCTCCTGCCTCAGCCTCCCAAGTAGCTGGGACTACAGGTGCCCGCCACCTCGCCCGGCTAGTTTTTGAATTTTTAGTAGAGACGGGGTTTCACAGTGTTAGCCAGGATGGTCTCGATCTCCTGACCTTGTGATCCGCCCACCTCAGCCTCCCAAAGTGCTGGGATGACAGGCGTGAGCCACTGCGCCTGGCCGTCACTGGCCATTTTTAATTTTTTGTCTTCTTTTTTCAGATGGAGTCTCACTCTGTCACCCAGGCTGGAGTGCAGTGCTGCAATCTCTGCTCACTGTAACCTCCACCTCCTGGGTTCAAGCGATTCTCTTGCCTCAGCCTCCCAGGTGTCTGGGACTACAGGTGCATGCCACCACGCCCAGCTAATTTTTGTATTTTTAGTAGAGACAGGGTTTCACCATATTGGCCAAGCTGGTCTCGAACTCCTGATCTCAGGTCATCCACCCACCTCGGACTCCCAAAGCGTTGGGATTACAGGTGTGAGCCACCGCGCCTGGCCCATTTTAAATGATTGTCGTATTCTATTTTTAAACTCACATCTGTTAAACGTATTTAGTTCTTATTTTTAGTCACCACCAACACTAGGACGTAAAACCATAATAACTTCAGCAGTTTATAAAACCCTTGAAATGTGAACGCCTGTAGGAACCAACCGTGTGAAATGGTTTAAACCACACTTATTTGAAATGAGAGAAGGAATTGCAGACTCCCTTTAGAACTGGGAACTTCTTCAGCCCAGAGGTCATCGATTCTTCATCTACTTTATCTACCGTCTTATCAGTCAATCAGCGGGAAATAAATCTGCATTTGTTGAACAACCTGCTGACCAAATTAATGAATATGCCTTGGTGCTTTACTTGCAATTCTGTGGCTTAATTAAGGATCTTTAAAAATATTAGTTTTTCGGCCGGCCGTGGTGGCTCACACCTGTCGTCCCAGCACTTTGGGAGGCCGAGGCGGGTGCATCACCTGAGGTCGGGAGTTCCAGACCAGCCTGACCAACATGGTGAAACCCCATCTCTACCAAAAATACAAAATTTTTTTGTACAGCAAGACAGAGCAAGACTCCATCTTAAAAAAAGAGGCCGGGCGCGGTGGCTCAAGCCTGTAATCCCAGCACTTCGGGAGGCCAAGACGGGCAGATCACGAGGTCAGGAGATCGAGACCATCCTGGCTAACACGGTGAAACCCCATCTCTACTAAAAAATACAAAAAACTAGCCGGGCGAGGTGGCGGGCGCCTGTAGTCCCAGCTACTCGGGAGGCTGAGGCAGGAGAATGGCGTAAACCTGGGAGGCGGAGCTTGCAGTGAGCTGAGATCCGGCCACTGCACTCCAGCCTGGGCGACAGAGCGAGACTCAGTCTCAAAAAAAAAAAAAGAAAAGAAAAGAAAAGTCCCACAGTTCAGCAGGGTTCTTGCACGAGATGATGAGGATAAGGGTAGGTGAGCACGTGGAAAGGGTGAGAACAGGTCGATTGTGTTGGAGAAAAGAATAAAGACAGAAAAGCCAGAAGACCGCCTGGGAAGTCAACCTGCCCCAGCAGATACAAAACTACAGTCAGCAGGAGCCAGCATACACCCCTGACCTGTGCAAAGCTTTTTCCATCCTTTACTTAAATAGAACGCTGCCTTTGAAAAAAAGTTTTAATAAACATGGAAATCATAAATCCTTATTTATGTAAATAATATATCCTGGTCTTATTCTTAGAACCATTGGTTTTTCACGGCTCATTAAGAAAGCTCGGGGAGGTGACTCAACGCCTGTCATCCCAGCACTTTGAGAGGCCGAGGTGGGCAGATCACGAGGTCAGGAGTTCGAGACCAGCCTGACCAACACGGTGAAACCCCGTCTCTATTAAAAATACAAAAATTAGCTGGGCGTGGTGGTGTGAGCCTGTAATTCCAGCTACTCGGGAGGCTGAGGCAGGAGAATCGCTTGAACCCGGGAGGTGGAGGTTACGGTGAGCCGAGATCGCGCCACTGCACTCCAGCCTGGGCGACAGAGCAAGACTCCGTCTCAAAATAAACAAATAAATAAATACAAATAAAGAACTTGGTCCTCAATCTGAGGTGGCAGGATAGAATCTCCAGGGGCCGCTCTGTTCTTACCCGGTAATGAAAATTTAGCCATCAGAGAGAGGTCAGAACGGCCGACTCCTCATACAGCCGGAAAGCTGAGGCTACCTTTATGCTTGTTTCCCTCCTCCTCAGCGAATATGTCCATTGCTACTTTCTCAATGTCTTGGAGATGTTTCTATCACAGTTTTGCATTTTGCGACAAGTTCCGTAGAGTCTGCCTTTCGCCAGGAGCCTGGAAACCTACCTTCCTCACACGATGTCTCAGGCCTGTTCACAGCCGCTGAGTCCACACCGTGTTTTAAACACGCAGCATTGAATAGAAGCTCAGCCATGGAAATCAATTTTTTTACTCACGGTTCTGCCCTCTAATGATAGACAAGGCGGGTTTCATATACAAGAGACGTGGATTTCTGCAAGATATAATTAATACTTTATCACTTTCTGCTCTGAAAGTTGCCTTTGTTTATTGCACTGCCAAATTGAAAGTTGGCAAGGTGAGAAGTAGTTTCCTGTGACAATACATTGGGATTTTTTTTTTTTTTCCTGTAAGAAATTTAAGATGACAGCCAGGCGTGGTGGATCCTGCCTGTCATCCCAGCACTTTGGGAGGCCGAGGCGGGCAGATCACCTGAGGTCGGGAGTTCGAGACCAGCCTGGCCAACATGGTGAAACCCCATCTCTATCAAAACTAGTAAGACTTACCTGGGTGTGGTGGCACACTCCTGTCATCCCAGCTACTCGGAAGGCTGAGGCAGGAGAATCGTTGGAACCCGGGAGGCGGAGGTTGCAGTGAGCTGAGATCGCACCACTGCACTCCAGCCTGGGCAACACAGCAAGACTCCATCTAAAAAAAAAAAGAAAAGAAATTTCAGATGAGTGACGGCTAAAGTTTTAGGAACAAGGAGTGACACTGTGAAGGCTATGGGGGAAATCCCACTGTTTAAATGTAAGGAAGAGGTGGAGAAAAGGGAGAGGAAGCAGGGATCCCAGAAACACCGATCTGACACGCCCAAGTTCAGAAATAGTCTGAAAACATTCACTTGCTTCGTTCCAAGAAAAACCCAAATGTAACTGGATTCAGAGAAGTCGTTTTTGTCCATGATTTGATTTTTTTTTTTTTTTTTTTTTTGAGACAGTGTCTTGCTCTGTCTCCCAGGCTGGAGCGCAGTGGCGTGATCTCAGCTCACTGCAACCTCTGCCTCCTGGGTTCAAGCGATTTTCCTGCCTCAGCCTCCCCAGTAGCTGGGATTACAGGCACCTGCCACCACAGCCAGCTAATTTTTGTATTTTTTGTAGAGACGGGGTTTCACCATGTTGGCCAGGCTGGTCTCGAACTCCCGACCTCAGGTGATCCGCCTGCCTTGGCCTCCCAAAGTGCTGGGATTACAGGCGTGAGCCACCAACCTGGCTAATTTTTGTATTTTTAGTAGACATGGGGTTTCACCATGTTGGCCAGGCTAGTCTTGAACTCCTGACCTCAGGCGACCTATCCGCCTCAGCCTCCCAAAGTGCTGGGATGACAGGCGTGAGGCACCACACGCGGCCAGAGGCTGTGAGTTTCCGGTGTGAATTTTTGTTTTGACTTCATATGCGCCATAAGCCTTTTTTAATTTATTTTTATTTTTTTTATGTTAACCCTTGTCTCTCTGAGCCAAACCAAATACATTAATTATTGGAGCAAGGAGAACGGTTATAAAAGGCTCTGAGTGAAGAATTCACATTCTCCCTTTCTTGGCTGCTCTCTTTTGTCCCGAAATCTCACTTTGTCTCATTCATAGTAAAGTACGTATTTTTCACACTCCTCTCTTCCTTTAGCAAATGCCAAAGGCTTAAATGCATTGAGAGCAGACGCTTCTCATGATTGGTAATTATCCCCTCAGCCGAATGCAAGAAGGGGGCCTCGTGGGTAAGGCAGGTGTTCGTGAAAATGCCCGAGTTTTTATCACCGTGGCTACCATCTCGGCTCTTGGCTCCTCTCCCCCGAGGATCCTGGCTTCCCCCAGCAGGATAATTACTGGGTTATTACACTTGAACCCTGGCTGCTCTCAAGAAAAAACAATGTATCCTGTCCTCCTGGCACATGGCCATTCTTATTTTAAACAGCCGGGGACGGCCCTCCTCTCTGCTTTTTCCACTCTGCAGGATACCATTGTCATTTGCTAGCAGGAGAAATGTGGCCATGCCTCAGAGTCCACACTGCAGGAACCCCAGAAGCTCAGATTTGTGTTGAGGCCGCTCTGGGGACGTGACAGCACGTTTTTTGTGTGGTTGTGGTTGACGGTTTTGTGCGTGATTGGCCTCTCCCATCCTTTTTCTACCTGTGGCTTCTCATCCAGGAGGTCATGGGAACAGACGCTGATTTCAGCATTTCGACTTTTTTTTTTTTAGTAAAGATGCATATATTGGCCGGGTGCGGTAGCTCACGCCTGTCATCCCAGCACTTTGGGAGGCTGAGGTGGGTGGATCCCTTGAGGTCAGGAGTTCGAGACCAGCCTGGGCAACATAGGGAAACCCCGTTTCTACTAAAAATACAAAAATTAACCGGTGATGGTGGCACATGCCTGTAATCTCAGCACTTTATGAGGGCAAGGCAGGGAGATCACCTCAGGTCAGGAGTTCGAGACCAGCCTGGCCAACGTCGCAAAACCCTGTCTGTAGTAAAAATACAAAAGTTAGGCAGTGTGATGGTGGGGGTCTGTAGCTCCAGGTACTTGGGAGGATGAGGCAGGGGAATCGCTTGAACCCAGGAGGCAGAGGTTGCAGTGAGCCAAGATCACACCACTGCACTCCAGCCTGGGTGACAGAGCGAGACTCCGTCTCAAAACAAAAAAAAAAGACATAAGCCGGGCTTGGTGGCTCACACCTGTAATCCCAGCACTTTGGGAGGCCAAGGCAGGTGGATCACGAGGTCAGGAGATGGAGACAATCCTGGCTAACACGGTGAAACCCGGTCTCCACTAAAAATACAAAAAATTAGCCAGGTGTGGTGTTGGGCACCTGTGGTCCCAGCTACTCGGGAGGCTGAGGCAGAAGAACGGCGTGAACCCGGGAGGCGGATCTCGCAGTGAGCCGAGATCGGGCCACTGCACTCCAGCCTGGGCGACAGAGCGAGACTCTGTCTCAAAAAAGAAGAAATAAGCTGGGCATGGTGGCTCATGCCTGTAATCCCAGCACTTTGGGAGGTCAAAGTGGATGAATCACAAGGTCAGGAGTTCGAGACCAGCCTGGCCAACATGGCAAAAACCTATCTCTAGTAAAAATACAAAAGTTAGCTGGACGTGGTAGCGGGTGCCTACTCAGGAGGCTGAGGCAGGAGAATCACTTGGACCCAGCAGGCAGAGGTTGCAGTGAGCCAAGATCATGTCACCGTACTCCAGCCAGGGCGACAGAACAAGACTCTGTCTCAAAATACAATAAATAGGCCAGGCGTGGTGGCTCATGCCTATAATCCCAGCACTTTGGGAGGTCGAGGTGGGTGGATTATGAGATCAGTAGTTCAAGACCAGCCTGGCCAACATGGCAAAACCCTGTCTGCAGTAAAAATACAAAAATTAGCCAGACGTGGTGGTGGGCGCCTGTAACCCCAGCTACTCAGTGGGCTGAGGCAGGAGAATCACTTGAACCCAGGAGGCAGAGGTTGTAGTGAGCCAAGATCACGCCACTGCACTCCAGCCTGGGCACCAGAATGAGAGACTCCGTTTCAAAAAAAGAAGAAATAAATACAATAGAAATAAAAAGAAAAATGCATGTGTCTTGATTATAAATGCCTGCATTTCATAGCTCGCCTTAGCTGGGCTGTTTGCATTTGGTTTGTTTGTTTGAGATGGAGTTTTGTTCTTGTTGCCCAGGCTGGAGTGCAGTGGTGTGATCTCGGCTCACCGCAAGCCTCCACCTTCCGGGTTCAAGCGATTCTCCTGCCTCAGCCTCCTGAGTAACTGGGATGACAGGTGCCCGCCACCACACCTGGCTAATTTTGTATTTTTAGTAGTGACGGGGTTTCTCCCAGTTGGTCGGGCTGGTCTCGAACTCCCAACCTCAGGTGATCCGCCGGTCTCGTCCTCCCAAAGTGCTGGGATGACAGGCATGAGCCACTGTGCCTGGCTGGGCTGTTTGCATTTTGAAGCCAAGGGCAGAGTTGACAGACCATGGAAAAGAACCTGGAGTTGGAAGCAGCTGTCTCCAGAGAACATGACACACAAGACGCCCCTGCCGTGGTGGCTCAGATGGCTACCGGGATCTCACAGGCTTGCAGGCTCTGCTCCATCCCTCGAAACTCTTGGTCTGCCTCTGCGACAGTCTGAGGACTTCCTGAGTTTTCCGTGGCTCCCCAGGGGACCTAAAGCCCTGGGAGTCAAGCTTCCCTGATGGTATTTCTTTTTTGTGTCCTGTTGAGCTGCAAGGGGGTTTCTGTCTCTTCCTCTGTGTCTACATAACAAGTAAGGAAATGCCTAAAAAACCATGCAGGACAAAGGAACCAAAAGGCCATGCAGGACAAAGGAACCAAAAGGCATCACACTCACAAAGGATACATCAACATGGCAGGATGCATATCAAAGTGTGGGACACAGGAGCCGGGAACTCCTGCTTATTCCAGCATCTCAACTTTTTTTTTTCTTTTTTTTAGATGGAGTCTGGCTCTGTCCCCCAGGCTGGAGTGCAGTGTCGTGATCTCGGCTCAATGCAAACTCTACCTCCCGGGTTCACACCCTTCTCCTGCCTCAGCCTTCCGAGTAGCTGGGACTACAGGTGCCCGCCATCACGCCTGGCCAATTTTTATTTGTATTTTTAGTAGAGACGGGGTTTCACCGTGTTAGCCAGGATGGTCTTGATCTCCTGACCTGGTGATCCACCTGCCTCTGTCTCCCAAAGTGCTGGGATTACAGGCGTGAGCCACCATGCCCGGCCTTTTTTTTTTTTGAGACGGAGTCTCACTGTGTCACCCAGGCTGGAGTGCAGTGGTACAATCTTGGCTCATTGCAATCTCCACCTCCCAGGTTCAAGCGATTCTCCTGCCTCAGCCTCCCAAGTAGCTGGGATTACAGGCATGCGCCACCACGCCCGACTGATTTTATATTTTTAATAGAGATGGGGTTTCTCCATGTTGGTCGGGTTGTTCTCAAACTCCTGGTCACATGTGATCTGCCCCCCTTGGCCTCCCAAAGTGCTGGGATTACAGGCATGAGCCATTGCACCAAGCCTCATTTCAACATTTTTAAATAATGCATATGTTGGCCAGGAGCAGTGGATCACTCCCGTGATCCCAGCACTTTGGGAGACCAAGGCAGGTGACTTGCCTGAGGTCAGTAGTTCAAGACCAGCCTGGCCAACATGATGAAACCCCATCTCTACTACAAATACAAAAATTAACCGGGAGTGGTGGCACATGCCTGTAATCTCAGCACTTTGGGAGGCCGAGGCGGTCACTTTGGGATCGCGTGAGGTCAGGTTTTGGAGATCAGTCTGGCCTACATGGTGAAACTCCGTCTCTACTAAAAATACAAAAATTAGCCAGGCGTGGTGGCACGCACCTGTAATCCCAGCTACTCGGGAGGCTGAGGCAAGAGAATCGCTTGAACCTTGGAGGTGGAGGTTGCAGTGAGCCGAGATCGCACCATTTCACTCCAGCCTGGGCAACAAGAGCAAAACTCAGTCTAAAAAAAAAATAATGCTTCTAATGGAAAATGGTTTTGTGGTTCCTCAAAAAGAAAGCATCCATATGACCCAGCAACTTCACTCCTAGGTACAGACCCCAAAGAATTAAAAACAGGAGCTCAAAGAGGTACATGGTCCCACCAGCATTATTCACAATAGTCAAAAGGCAGAGATAGCCCAAGGGTTCATCTGTGCATGAATGGATAAACATGCACACAGTGGAATATTATGCAGCCAGGAAAAAGAATGGAGCACTGGCAGGTGCTATGGCGTGGATGAGCCTTTGAAAAACTTCATGTTCAGTGAAAGATGCCAGATACACAAGCACACATGTTGTATGCCTCAATATACATGACATGTCCAGAACAGGTAAATCCATAGACTCAAAGTGGCTTTGTGGTTACCAGAGGATGAAGAAGCGGGAATGAGGAGTAACTGCTCATGAGAATAGATCTCTGAGATAATGAAAATATTCTCAACCTAGACAGAGGTGGTACTTGTACAACACTGTGAATGGACTAATGGCCCCCGAATTGTCCACTTTGAAACAGTTGATTTTAGGCTGTATGAATTTCACCTCAATAAAAGATATTTATTTTGTTTTTGTTTTTTTATTTTATTTTATTTTTTTTGAGACGGAGTCTCACTCTGTCGCCCAGGCTGGAGTGCAGTGGCCGGATCTCAGCTCACTGCAAGCTCCGCCTCCCAGGTTTACGCCATTCTCCTGCCTCAGCCTCCCGAGTAACTGGGACTACAGGCGCCCGCCACCTCGCCCGGCTAGTTTTTTTTGTATTTTTTTTAGGAGAGACGGGGATTCACCGTGATAGCCAGGATGGTCTCGATCTCCTGACCTCGTGATCTACCCGTCTTGGCCTCCCAAAGTGCTGGGATTACAGGCTTGAGCCACCGCACCCGGCCTTGTTTTTTTATTATACTTTAAGTTCTGGGGTACATGTGCAGAACGTGCAGGTTGGTTACATAGGTATACATGGGCTATAGTGGTTTGCTGCACCCATCAACTCTTCATTTGCATTAGGTATTTCTTCTAATGCTACCCCTTCCCCTGCCCTGCACCCCCGACAGACCCTGGTGTGTGATGCTCCCCTCCCTGTGTCCATGTGTTCTCATTGTTCAACTCCCACTTATGAGTGAGAACATGTGGTGTTTGGTTTTCTGTTCTTTTTTTTTTTTTTTTTTTTTTTTGAGACGGAGTCTTGCTCTGTCGCCCAGGCTAGAGTGCAGCGGCCGGATCTCAGCTCACCGCAACCTCTGCCTCCTGGGTTCACGCCATTCTCCTGCCTCAGCCTCCCGAGTGGCTGGGACCACAGGCGCCCACCACCTCGCCCGGCTAATTTTTTGTATTTTTAGTAGAGACGGGGTTTCACCGTGTTAGCCAGGAGGGTCTCGATCTCCTGACCTCGTGATCCGCCCGTCTCGGCCTCCCAAAGTGCTGGGATTACAGGCTTGAGCCACCGCGCCCGGCGGTTTTCTGTTCTTGTGTTAGTTTGCTGAAAATGATGGTTTCTGGCTTCATCCATGTCCCTGCAAAGGACACAAACTCATCCTTTTTTATGGCTGCATAGTATTCCATGGTGTATACTCGTGGACTATACATCATCCCTGGTCATTAGAGAAATGCAAATCAAAACCACAATGAGATATACCATCTTATGCCCATTAGAAGAGCGATCATTAAAAAGTCAGGAAACAACAAATGTTGAGAGGATGTGGAGAAATAGGAACGCTTTTACACTATTGGTGGGAGTGTAAATTGGTTCAACGATTGTGGAAGACAGTGTGGCGATTCCTCAAGGACCTAGAAGCAGAAATACCATTGACCCAGAATCTCATTTGACCCAGCAATCCCATGACTGGGTATACACCCAAAGGATTATAAATCATTCTACTATAAAGACACATGCACATGTGTGTTTACTGCAGCACTGTTCACAATAGCAAAGACTTGAAACCAACCCAAATGCCCATCAATGATGGACTGGATAAAGAAGATGTTTTTAAAAATAGTCTTTAAAAATGGAAAGAGAAGAGAGCAGAGGGTAGATACCAGGATGCCATCCACAGCAGAGCTCTGCCTGTGCAGATGCTGAGAAGAGACAGAACCTCAAACCCTGGGACTCCTGGGTGTCCGCAAAGCATTGGCTCCTGGTTTGTAAGAAAACTAAGCATTCAGAAACATTTGCCATGATTTTCCTAAATTATGTTGACTCTGCTGGTAGTTACTGAAAGGTATTTTAGGTCTGTGCGCTACAATCATCATAATAACAAATTGAGCTTGTGTGTTGCGTATCTTTACTCTGATTTTTCAGTGATTCAATTTCACTATGTTTACAAAAGAATTCATCTTCAATATATTGGAGGAAAAACGACAAAAACGAACATTGACAGTGGAAGAAGGCTTGGTTTCCATCACCTGTGTCTCAGGTTCCCCTGGAGAAAATTTTAAGTGCATGGATGGGAACTTTCTCTGTTTGGGGTTCCCATAACTCTTTCCAAGCCTGAATTGATTATCATCATCACCATCATCATCGTCACCATCATAACCATCACCATCATCACCATCACTAGCATCTTTGCCACGATCATCATCACCATCATTGCCATCAGCATCATCTTCACCATCATCCTCATCATCACCATCACCATCATCATCACCATCATAACCATCTTTATCACCATCATAACCATTACCATCATCACCGTCACTAGCATCTTTGCCACGATCATCATCACCATCACTGTTACTATTACCATGATCACTATCACCATCATTTTCACCATCATCACCATCACCATCATCATTATCGTCATCCTCATCATCGCCATCACCATCAGCACCATCACCATTGTCATTATCACCATCACCATCATCACCATCACTAACTTCTTTGCCACTGCCATCATCACCATCGCCATCATCTTTACCATCGTCGTCCTCACCATCATCATCACCATCACCACCATCACCATCATCATTATCACCATCATTATCACCACCATAACCTTTACCATCATCACCATCACTACTACCATCATCACTATCACCATCAACACCATCACCACCATCATTATCATCATCGCCATCACCATCAGCACCACCACCATCGTCATTATCACCATCACCGTCATCACCATCACTAACTTCTTTGCCACTACCATCATCACCATCATTCAAACCCTCTGTGTAAAAATGAATGAGAAAAATCACGACTCCCCCATGACACCTGCTGGCAGAGAAACCCACACAGAATCAGACTCAAACACGCTGTTTCTCCCTGTCTCTCTCTCTCTGATCCTCTCTCCCTACCTCCTTCTCTGTCTCTCTCTCTGTCCCTGTCTCTCTGTCCCTGTCTCTCCCTCCTTCCTTTTCTCTCTCTCTCTTCCTCTGTCTCTCCCTCACTCTCTTTTCCCTTTCTCTCACCTCTCTTCCCTTCTCTGTGTCTTGACAAAAACTCTTTTCTTTGACTGAAACCTAAGCCAGTCTCCTCTGAGTCCCCTGCCCGACGAGGCTGGACCTTGGGCTTCCCTCCACGTCCTTGTAGAATCACTTCTGAGCAAGAATCCTGCTACACCAGTGGGGTGAAAGTCCCCCACCCTTGAGGCCTGACTGTCCTGATCACCCTGGCTGGCGGTCCGCAGTGATCCAATCAAGTCAGTGTAGCCAGAAACTGCTTCTCCTGGGAATTTCCTCTGAGTAATCCACAGCCCCTACCCGTGTCGCCCCATAGTTATAAATCTCCACTTCTCCACATTGGAGTCAAGACAGGGTCTGTTCTCTCCCCATTGCAAGATTTTGCTACAGGGGGTTTCCTGATAGCTGCCATCTTGGATGCCTTCAATGAAATCTGCTTTCCTGTCTTTAACTGGCATTGAAATATTTCTTTTTCTTTTTTTAATTTAAATTTTATTTTATTTTACTTTATGTTCTGGGATACATGTGCTGAACATGCAGGTTTGTTACATACGTGTACATGTGCCATGGTGGTTTGCTTGTGCCTATCAACCTGTCATCTAGGTTTTAAGCCCTACATGCATTAGGCATTTGTCCTAATGCTCTCCCTACCCTTGCTCCCCACCTGCCGACAGGCCCCGGTGTGTGATGCTCCCCTCCCTGTGTCCGTGTGTTCTCATTGTTCAACTCCCACTGATGAGCGAGAACATGAGGTGTTTGGTTTTCTGTTCCTGTGTGAGTTTCTTGATTATAAATCATTCTACTATAAAGACACATGCACACATACGTTGATTGCGGCACTATTCACAATAGCAAAGACTTGGAACCAACCCACATGCCCATCAATGATGGACTGGATAAAGAAAATGTGGCACATAGACACCACGGAATACTATGCAGCCATAAAAAAGGATGAGTTCATGTCCTTTGCAGAGACATAGATGAAGCTGAAATAGTTCTTCCTTTAACCCTACGTTCTCTCCCTGTCAGTGTGTATCGGTCTCTGGCTCTCACCCCACGTTGGTTCTGAAATGTCCACCTTGAATGTAAAATCCCAGGGAAGTGGGGCCCGAAGAGCTGTCATGGTTCCTAACACGCCCATTGCATGGCGTTCTGCCCACCTGAGACGTGGCCCTCGATCTTGTCCTCTCGCCCACCCTGCATTTTCCAAGGGCGTCTTTCCTTATCCATGGCTCAGAGTCCCCTTCCTAAGTGTCCATGTCAGCATCCTGGAGACAAATGATGGCTGCAGGCTCTGGGACTCTGTGGTACCCAACAGCTCTGGGGGCCGAATCCATACGATGCTGGAATCATCTTATAGATTCACGGGGCCACAGCTCCATGGCAACCTTGCTGCCCAGGCGAGGGTGCCCGTCATTCTAGCCTCCTCGGGAGTGCGGTGCCTTCGGAGACCCACGAGGTGCGGTGCTGAGACTGGACACATCCCAGCAAAACCAGCTGGTCACTCAGACCCTGGCTGTGACTCCAAAACCCCTAAGCACATAGGGAGACGCGCCAGCAGTGCCCGGACAAACTGACTTTCCACGCCGCAGGTCCCTGTGAGTCTGTTCTACAGCAGCAATCCATCCCCATCCAGCAAGGGCCTTTTCCATGAGAAAAGGCTTGACCCTGAGGTCAAGCATACGTGCCAACCACCCCAGCAAGCCCCTTGGATCCTGCCCCCCCCCCCCAGGAGCCCTGGAACCCACTGCCACATCGCGCCTGGCATGCTAATTCTGGGTGTCGGAGACTGCATTCTTGCAGCCAGCACTCTCCCATTTATTCATTCTCCAAGAGGCCACGGTGCTCCCCGTGGCTGCATCCAGAGGTTCACCGGCCACGTGCCCTTGTAGGTGACCATCGGTTTCTCTCCTGGAATCTCCACCTACCGCCTGCTCCAACTTCCTTGGGGGGCACACCTCCCACGCAAAGCCAGTCTGCTGTCTTTGTGCAGTCAGCTCCCTACTGAGCTGTACCCACATCTACGGGTACCACCAAGACAGTCTGCTAGCCTCCGAGGCACTGGGGCTGAGGTCAGCACAACGGCCTGGCCATGTTCTCCTAGAAGACGCCTGAATCTCTTCCTCCACTCTTGCCTGGCCCCTTAGGTCTGAGGAAGTCACCGTGGCTTGGAGGCAAGAGTCCAGTCGTGCAATGGAGGCAAATCCTTCGGCTTCCACAGTCCTTAGGAGGGAACAGCGTCCATTTCTTCCTCAATGCGGGGGTTGCAAAGGTGGGAAAGGTTAACGGGAAGGAGGCATGCTTTCCACCTGGTGAATGATCCTGTGATGTTATCCCCACCTCTGAGCTTTCCTTGGGCGGGCACTCTGGGCCACTAACTGAACCCTGATGCTGACAACAATGAATGTATAAAGACACCCGAAGCTGCCGTTCCCTGCTGGTAAGGCTGGCTCTCGTTATATTCCCATCACCTGAAAATCATTTTATCACGTCGAAGGAAGCCCCTGGCCCTGAAAGACTCACTTCTCCCTGCGGTGACGTTTAAAATTCCATTTCCCGTTATTAACGTTTTACCCAGGGGGCAAAGCCTTGCTCTGTCCTCGTCTTCAGAAGCCACCGTGCGTCTCTTTCCTTTGGGAAATTTAATTTTTAAGCAACAAACAGTGACTGCATCTATCTGTAGGGTACAGCGTGACATATTCTGATACAAGTGCACCTCATGGGATAATTGCCTGAAGCCAATAAGCATATGCATCACCTCACCTGCTTTTCTTTTGTGTGTGTGGTGCACGCATTTAAAATCCTACATTTAGGCCGGGCGCGGTGGCTCACGCCTGTCATCCCAGCACTTTGGAAGGTGGGCGGATCACGAGGTCAGGAGATCGAGACCATCTTGGCTAACACGGTGAAACCCCATCTCTATCAAAAAAATATAAAAAACTAGCCGGGCGAGGTGGCGGCGCCTGCAGTCCCAGCTACTCGGGAGGCTGAGGCAGGACAATAGCGTGAACCCGGGACGCGGAGCTTGCAGTGAGCCGAGATCACACCACTGCACTCCAGCCTGGGCGACAGAGAGAGACTCTGTCCAAAAAAAAAAAAAAAAATTCTGCGTTTATTGTAGGAGTGTTCACAATAGCAAATAGCAAATACATGGGATCAACCCAAGAGTCCATCAACACATGAATGGGGCCGGGCGCGGTGGCTCACGCCTGTCATCCCAGCACTTTGGGTGGCCGAGGCAGGCGGATCACCTGAGGTTGGAAGTTCGAGACCAGCCTGGCCAACATGGAGAAACCCCGTCTCTACTAAAACTACAAAACTGGCTAGGCGTGGTGGCTCAAGCCTGTTATCCCAGCACTTTGGGAGGCCCAGACGGGCGGATCACGAGGTCACTGTCTCTACTAAAAATACAAAAAACTAGCCGGGCGAGGTGGCGGGTGCCTGTAGTCCCAGCTACTCAGGAGGCTGAGGCAGGAGAATGGCGTGAACCCGGGAGGCAGAGCTTGCAGTGAGCTGAGATCCGGCCACTGCACTCCAGCCTGGGCGACAGAGCGAGACTCTGTCTCAAA
>NC_045456.1:20295825-20302970 GCF_002776525.5 Piliocolobus tephrosceles | reverse complement strand
AAAAAAAAAAAAAAAAAAAAAAAAAAAAACTACAAAACTTAGCTAGGCGTCATGGTGCTTCACCTGTAATCCCATGTACTCGGGAGGCTAAGGCACGAGACTCGCTTGAGCCCAAGAGACGGAGGTTGCAGTGAGCCCAAATTGTGCCACTGCACTCAAGCCTGGGCACATGGTGAGACTGTGTCTCAAAAAAAAAAAAAAAAAAAGAAAAAATTGTTCACAGTAGGTTTTATATTTTTTTTATTACTAAAGTACTGTGCATTTCAAAATAGTTCAGGGTAGATTTTATTTTTAGTTCTATTTTTGTTAGTTAATAATAAAGTAATGTGCATTTCAAAATTGTTCAGTATCGATTTCATTTTTATTTTGGTTAATTAATAAATCACTGTGCATTTCAAAATTGTTCACTATAGGTTTTAGATTTATTTTTGTTAATAATAAAACACTGTTCATTTCAAAATTGTTCAGAGTAGGTTTTATTTTTCTTAATAAAGTACGGTGTATTTCAAAATTGTTCAAAGGAGATTTTATTTTTATTTTTGTTAATACTAAAGCAGTGTGCCTTTCGAAATTGTTCAGAGTCGATTTTATTTTTATTTTTGTTAATTAATAATAAAGTACCATGCATTTCAAAATTATTCAGCATAGGTTTTATTTTTATTTTTGTTGATTCATATTAAAGTACTGTGCATTTCAAAACTGTTGAAAGTAGATTTTTTTTTACTTTTTTTTGTGTTTTCTTGTTTTGTATAAATTTAGGGGTTCCATGAGAAATTCTGTTACACGTATAAAATGTGTGGTGATCTAGATATTTAGGGTGTCCATCACCTGAATACAGTATTTTTGTGTTAAGTCTATACACCTTAATCTGTTATGGAACTCCAAATGTATTCCTTGTATCCCTTTTTTTTTTTTTTTTTTTTTTTTTTTTTTTTTTGAGAGTCTGGCTCTGTCACCCAGGCTGGAGTGCAGGCCCGCAATCTCGGCCCACTGCAACCTCTGCCTCTCAGGTTCGAGCGATTCTCCTGCCTCAGCCTCCCGAGTAGCTGGGACTGCAGGTGTCCACCACGCCCGGCTAATTTTTGCATTTTTAGTAGACATGGGGTTTCACCGTGTTAGCCAGGATGGTCTCGAGCTGTTGACCTCGTGATCCGCCCACCTCAGCCTTCCAAAGTGCTGGGATTACAGGTGTGAGGCACCGCGCCCGGCCATTCCTTACATCTGAATGTATGTGTGCACCCTTTAACCCACCTCTCTGCATCCTCCTCCCTCCCTGTCTCTCACCCTTCCCAGGTTCTGTTATCTACGTTTCCCCCTCTACTTCCCTGTGTTTAAATTGTCCAGCTCTTAGCTAGGAGTGAGAACGTGCGACATCGGTTTTTGTGTGCCTGGCTGATTTCACTTGACATAATGGCCTCCGATTCCATCCGTGTTGCAGCAGCCGACAGGACTTCCTTCACTCTTACAGCTGAAGAGCTGTCCTCCTTGTGTTTAACCCACATTTTCCATATCCAGTCATCTGTTTTATTGTTGTTGTTTTGAGACGGAATTTTGCTCTGTCACCCCGGCTGGAGTGCAGTGGCGCGATCTCGGCTCACTACAGCCTCTGCTTCTCGGGTTCAAGCAATTCTCCTGCCTCAGCCTATGGAGTAGCTGGGATTACAGGCACGTGCCACCTCGCCCGGCTAATTTTTGTATTTTTAGTAGAAATGGGGTTTCACCATGTTGGCCAGGCTGGTCTTGAACTCCTGACCTCAGGTGATCCAAAGTGCTGGGATTACAGGCATGAGCCAGTGTGCCCGGCCCTACACTGAACAATTTTGAAATGCACCGTGTTTTATTACTAATTAACAAAAATTAAAATAAAACCTACTCTGAACAATTTTGAAATGCACAGTGCTTTATCATTAATTAACAAAAATTAAAATAAAACCTACTCTGAACAATTTTGAAATGCACAGTGCTTTATCATTAATTAACAAAAATTAAAACCTACTCCAAACAATTTTGAAACGCATAACGCTTTATTATAAACTAACAAAAATAACCTACTCTGGAGAATTTTGAAATGCAGTGTTTTATTATTAACAAAAATAAAACCCACTCTGAACAATTTTGAAATGCCCAGTGTTTTATTATTAATTATGTCACCATGCTAGGTAGTAGCTGTGCAGAGCTTATTCCTCCTGTCTAAACCAAACTTTGCATTACCTGATTATTTGTACTTTTATTAGCAACAAAAATAAAAGTGAAACCTACTCTGAACTAGGTTGAAATGCACAGTACTTCATTAATCTATTAAATTATATCTGTTAGCCTATATTAACAACAAAAAAACCTACTCTGAACAATTTTGAAATGCATAATGCTTTATTATAAACTAACAAAAATAAAAACCTACTCCGAACAATTTTGAAATGCATAATGCTTTATTATAAACTAACAAAAGTAACCTACTCTGAACAATTTTGAAATGCAGTGTTTTATTATTAATTCACAAAAATAAAACCTACTCTGAACAGTTTTGACATGCAGTGTTTTATTATTAACAAAAATAAAACCTACTCTGAACAATTTTGAAATGCATGCTTTATTATACACTAACAAAAATAAAAATAACCTACTCTGAAGAATTTTGAAATGCAGTGTTTTATTATTAATTCACAAAAATAAAACCTACTCTGAACAGTTTTGAAATGCACTGTTTTATTATTAACAAAAATAAAACCTACTCTAAACAATTTTGAAATACATGCTTTATTATACACTAACAAAAATAAAAATAACCTACTCTGAAGAATTTTGAAATGCAGTGTTTTATCACTAATTCTCAAAAACAAAACCTACTCTGAACAGTTTTGAAATGCACTGTTTTATTATTAACAAAAATAAAACCTACTCTGAACAATTTTGAAATGCCCAGTGTTTTATCATTAATTATGTCAGCGTGCTGTGCAGTAGCTGTGCAGAGCTTATTCCTCCTGTCTAACCAAACTCTGTATTATCTGACCAACATCTCCCGCCGTGACCTCCCCTAGTCTCTGCTACCCAGCCTTCTACTCTTGCTTCTGTGAGTTTGACTTTTTTAGATTCCACATAGCAGTGAGACCATGTGCTCTTCATCTTTCTCTGTTTCTTGTTTTTGTTTGTTTTTTGTTTTTTTCAAGATGGGGTCTTGCTCTGTCACCCAGGAAGTGGCACGATCTCGGCTCACTGCAACCTCTGCCTCCTAGGTTCAAGCGATTCTCCTGCCTCAGCCTCCCAAAGAACTGGGATTATAGGCCCGCGCCACCGTTCCCAGCTAATTTTTTTTATTTTCAGTAGAGATGGCGTTTCACCATGTTGCCCAGGCTGGTCTCCAACTCCTGACCTCAAATGATCCACCCACCCTGGCCTCCCAACGTGCTGGGATGACAGGCGTGAGCCACTGCGCCCGGCTTTATACATTGTAGACAGACGTGAGACATCAATCAATATATGGAAGAAGTATGTTGGTTCTGTTACGAATGCTTGCTTTTCCGGGCTGTAAAGAAATAGCCCTTGAACATAAATTTAATTTCCTCAGCCAGGCCGTTTTTTTACTTTCTGCAGAAAGGATTCACTCGCCAGCAGTTTGGCCACAAGAGTACCCAGAACAAAGGAGACAGGGTCACTTATAACCTGACATGTCCACCCTACGCTGTGTCCTGTTTCCATGGGCTGGAACGGGGCCTCCCATTCTGTATTTGTCCCCATCAGCCAGCAACTTAGAACTTTTTGAAAGAGGCAAAGGCAGAGGAGAACAAAGGAAGGCGGAAGTCACTTGTGGAATGCTGAGAAAGGTAATAACACCTGCAAATAAGGAAGAGAAACAGGCTCTGACCTCACGCTTGCCTGGACCAGGATAAGCGTGCCAGGATGGATGTTTAGGCTACAGTGTGGGAGCTATGAACACAAAGAACATGGATTTCTTTATTACGGCTAGCGGAGATTTAAGAATGTCAGCACAGGTCTTTGAATAAATTTTACTTCTGAGAGAAGTTAGTATTTATTCCCAATTAGACGGGGCGGAAAGTCTTTGAAGACGAACCTCTACTTTCCTGTTTACCGTGGGGTCTGGAAAGGCGGGACCACCTGAAGCCAAGGCAGGAAGACTGGAAGTGGGGAGGGAGCCTCCAGGTCACAGACGGTGCCACACAAATGGTTACGTTTTTCTGAGTTTCGGATGAGCCTTTCCAAAGGAGGTGATCCGATATGCATCTATCTCACCGAGCAGAGGGAGGACTTTGAATACAATGGGAGGCAGGTTTGCCCTGAGCAGTTTCCAGCTTAACTTTTCCTTAGTGATTTTGGGGGTCCAGGATATTTTCCCTTCACTGTTGAATTAACTATTTTATCACCCAAGTATTAAGCCCAGTACCTAAAAGATATTTTTTCCTGATTTTCTTCTTCCCCTGCCTTCCGCCTTCTGTTAGGGCCCACTGTGTGCTGCTTCTCTCCATGTGTCCATGTGTTCTCATCATTGAGGTCCCACTTGTAAGTGAGAATATGTGGTATTTGGTTTTCTGTTCCTACATTTGTTTGCTGAGGATAATGGCCTCCAGCTCCATCCACATTCCTGCAAAGGACATGATTTTATTCCTTTTTTATGGCTGCATAGTATTCCATGGTGTATAGCTACTATCCAGTATACATACTGAGGGACATTTAGGTTAATTCTATGTCTACAGCTGATGGACATTTATGTTAATTCTATGTCTTTGCCATTATGAACAGCGCTGCAGTGAACATATGTGTGCATGTATCTCTGTTTTTTTTTTTTTTTTTTTCTTTCAGACACTGTCTGGCTCTGTTACCCAGGCCGGAGTGCAATGGCACGATCTCGGCTCCCTGCAACTTCCACCTCCCAAGTTCAAGCAATTCTCCTGCCTCAGCCTCCCAGGTAGCTGGGATTACAGGTGCCCAGCACCATGCCCGGCTAATTTTTTGTATCCTCATTAAATCCAGTTTTAAATTAAATGCAGCTATTTTCCTGCTGAGAATTCATTCTTTCATTTATCTGTGCATACACACACACATATATATATTTTTAATTTATGAATTTGCCCAGGCCACACACAGTGACTCATGCCTGTAATCCCAGCACATTCAGAGGCTGAGGTGGGAGGATTGCTTGAGGCCAGGAACTCAAGGATAGCCTGGGCTACAGAGGGAGATCTCGTCTCTCCAATAATAATAATTAAAAAAAATTAGCTGGGCATGGTGGTGTGTGCCTGCAGTCTCCGCCCTCAAAAGGCTGAGCCTGGAGGATTGCTTGAGTCCAAGAGGTCAAGGCTGCAGTAAGCTGTGATCATACCTGTGTACTGCAGCCTGGGTGCCAGAGCTAGACCCTGTATCTAAGAAAATATACATATATATATATTTTTATAAATGTACCTACTCTTACTTACATTTCTTTGTGTATCATTGGCTTATTTTGAGGTTTAAAACGAGAATAAAAGAAAATTGATTGGAGGAGCACCTGACTGAAGCAAAATTCATCTCTCCCACCAAAAGGAAGGATTTGCCAGCCAGAGTTCCCATCTGAGAATCAGCAGTAATAATCCTGCTAAGCAAATTGAAACAGGTCAGCCTGGCTCTACAGGTCAAAATCATAAAAAGTCAGAGCATTTCTTAAAGCTTTAAGACCCACTCAATACACTAAGCATGCCTTTTGGGAGGTGCAATATACAATTCCAGATCTTTATGCTGCTGTTTTTTTTTCTTTTTTGAGATGGAGTCTTGCTCTGTTGCCCAGGCTGGAGTGCAGTGGCACCATCTCGGCTCACTGCAAGCTCCGCCTCCCAGGTTCACGCCATTCTCCTGCCTCAGCCTCCCAAGTAGCTGGGACTACAGGCGCCGCCACCTCGCCCGGCTAGTTTTTTGTATTTTTAGTAGAGACGGGGTTTCACCGTGTTAGCCAGGATGGTCTCGATCTCCTGACCTTGTGATCCGCCCACTTCGTCCTCCCAAAGTGCTGGGATGACAAGCGTGAGCCACCACGCCCGGCCTATGCTGCTGTTTTAAAAAAGAATGACCTGCCAGGTGAGGTGGCTCACGCCTGTCATCCCAGCACTTTGGGAGGCTGAGGTGAACGGATCACCTGAGATTAGGAGTTCCAGACCAGACTGGTCAACAGGGTGAAACACAGTCTTTACTGAAAATACAAAAATCAGGCCTGTGAACCCCCGCGCCCGGCCTTGGTATTTTGTTATAGTAGACTTAGCATGTGCACACAGAACTTAACAACTTATTTTGATATCAAGTACGATGGACTCTGCTCCACAGAATTTCAGCACCTGGCAGGCAGGTGCCACGTCCAACATGCCTGCCATGGAAACCTGTCCCAGTCAAGCAGTACCTACGGATGCATGTAGCAGATACAATAAAGTTAGCTCCAGGACGTAACTGTCTCACCCACCCCATAGACTGCACACATCTTACAGGACTGGAGAAAATAACTCAGGCTTCGGTGGCTGACGCCTGTCATCCCAGCACTTTGGGAGGCAGAGGCAGGCGGATCACGAGGTCAGGAGATCGAGACCATCCTGGCTAACACGGTGAAACCCCGTCTCTATTAAAAATACAAAAACTAGCCGGGTGTGGTGGCAGGTGCCTGTAGTCCCAGCTACCTGGGAGGCTGAGGCAGGAGAATGCCGTGAACCCGGAGGCAGAGGTTGCAGTGAGCTGAGATCCGGCCACTGCACTCCAGCCTGGGCAACAGAGCAAGACTCCGTCTCAAAAAAAAAAAAAGAAAAAGAAAAAGAAAAAAGAAAATAACTCAGGCTTAAGCCCCATTGAGACTGCCTGTCTCTCTGTCTCAGAACAAGAATGCACCACAGTGGCAGCGTACGGGGAAAATGTTATGACATGTAATGACTACAAAGCAAGTATAGATACTTGGGGAAAAACCTCAGTGGTTTCCTGAGATGGGTCTTGGTGGTTGACTCTCTGACTGTCAACGCTGGCAGTTTAGACACAGGAGGTTTACAGAAAGAATGTGGGTGGTGATCTGAATTCTTTATATTTTTGTCTTTTTCACTTCATCCTACAGAGGGATTTATTTATTTATTTATAAATAAAAATTTTATTATTTTTGCTTAATATCTGTGTCTTTATTTGTTCTT
>NC_045456.1:20288926-20295725 GCF_002776525.5 Piliocolobus tephrosceles | reverse complement strand
TTTTTTTTTTTTTTTTTTTTTTTTTTTTTTTTTTTTTTTTTTTGAGATGGAGTCTGGCTCTATCTCCCAGGCCGGAGTGCAGTGGCCGGATCTCGGCTCACTGCAAGCCCCGTCTCCCGGGTTCACGCCATTCTCCTGCCTCAGCCTCCCGAGTAGCTGGGACTACAGGCGCCCGCCACCTCGCCCGGCTAGTTTTTTGTATTTTAGTAGAGACGGGGTTTCACCGTGTTAGCCAGGATGGTCTCGATCTCCTGACCTTGTGATCCGCCCGTCTCGGCCTCCCAAAGTGCTGGGATTACAGGCTTGAGCCACCGCGTCCGGCCTATTTGTTCTTAAACATAATTTCAACTCTGGCCGGGCACGGCGGCTCACGCCTGTCATCCCAGCACTTTGGGAGGCTGAGGAGGGCGGATCACCTGAGGTCGGGAGTTCGAGACCAGCCTGGCCAACGTGGTGAAATCCCGTCTCTACTAAAAATACAAAAATCAGTCAGGCATGTGGTGGTGGGTGCCTGTCATCCCAGCACTCTCTCACGATGCTGGGGGCCAGAAGGCGGTTTGAGAATCCTGCCTCTCTGACAATGCGGGGAGCCAGGGGTCCCAGATCAAGGTGCTGACAAGCTCCATTCCTTCTGAGGGCTTTAGAGTAGGACAACTTTTATTTGCTATTCATTTATTACTTTTTGTGCGTATACATCTTTATACCTTTGTAAATATTTTTGTTTATTTAGTTTATATATATTTCATATATTTATAATGCTTTTATTTCTTCATTTTGTTTATATATTTTATAGATTTATATGAGTTAGCTTATATGTATTTTTATATATTTATAATTAATTACTTATTTAGTTTATACATTTTTATAGATTTATATTAGTTAGCTTATATGTATTTTTATGTATTTATAATTATTTTTACTTATATAGTTCATATGTTTATAGATTTATAACTATTTTTATTTATCAAGCTTATAAAAATGTATATATGGTTTTAATTATTTTTATGCAGTTGATATATTTTATAGTTTTATAAATATTTTAATTTATTTTGTTTACATAAATTGTTATATACTTATTATTTTGTTTGTAAAAATTGTTATATACTTATAATTATTTTGTTTATTTAGTTTCTATATTTTTATCTTTATTTTCATGTATATTTTATAAGTATTTTTATTTAGTTAGTTTCTATATGTTTATATTTGTAATTATTTTTATTTATTTTGTTTATGTGTATTTTATATATTGATATTTCTTAGTTCATATTTTCTATATATTTATAATTATTTTAATTTATTTATATTTATAATTATTTATTTATATATTTTTTCATATATTTATTATTCATTGTATTTGTTTATTTTGTTTATGCATGTTTGCATATTTATAATTGTTTTTATTTATTTTGTTGACATCTTTTTATATATTCACAAGTATTTTTATCTAGCCATTTAGTTTATATGATTTTATATATTGAGAGTTATTTTTATGTAGTTATTTCATTTATCTATTGAAGCTAAGTTGGGAGAAGCAGTAATTCCTACAAAGGAGAATGAGATGGAAGCGATAATCACAGAAATGGCAGGAGGTAATAGCTGTGAGTCAAATACATTTTCCAAAAAATGGCTGCCTGCTGGCTTCTCACCGAAAATTTAAAAGAGAATCAATTGTAGACATATTCTGGGAGAATGTCAAACAAGAGAAAATAAAGAACATGCTGAGATTAAAAAAAAAGAAAAGGTAAAACCTATGCCGTTTTCACTTCATTTTAGCCACAAGAAATGACATAGTAATATTGAGTAGTCAATACTGATAGAAAAAAAAATCCTTCTCAAGAATTCTCCCTGAGATCATGGTAGAATTATATATATGTATATATGTTTTTTCAAAATATTGCTAAAATAATTTTAAATATAGTTTATTCCATTAACTGTATTTCACTTGGTAATTGTGACATGGTGCAAACCCAAGCCGTACACAGGAAACTACTTTCTCTTTTTTTTTTGAGACGGAGTTTCGCTCATCACCCAGGGCTAGAATGCAATGGCACCATCTCGGCTCATCACAATCTTCACCCCCCGGCTTCAAGCAATTCTCCTGCCACAGCCTCCTGAGTAGCTGGGATTACAGGCATGCAGCACCACGCCCGGCTAATATTTGTATTTTTAGTAGAGACGAGGTTTCTCCATGTTGGCCAGGCTGGTCTTGAACTACCGACCTCAGGTGATCTGCCCGCCTTGGACTTCCAAAGTGCTGGGATGACAGGCACGAGCCACCGCGCCCGGCCAGCAAACTACTTTCTAAGTAAGCGAACGAATTGCGAGTGGAACGGTCTAATCCTCTCAATCAAACCGTTTTTGTCATGGGTGATTTCTGCCTTCGGAGTCGTTAGGGAAGTGTAAAGAGGGCTGATTCTCAGCATGCACTTCAAAACGCCTCAGAAACCGAAAGCCAAACAGATTACGATGGTTAAAAGTCTTGCAAACACTCACAGCACAGCTAGCTCAGCCTTCTCGTCAGCTCTATCAAGCCACGGAACAGGAACAAAGTATCTTTAATAGGATTTTCTAAATACGACCAAATCGTGTGCGTATTAATGAAACCTCTATGAGTTTATTTTAATTTGTTTGATATTTTTCCTCTGTGGAGGATGGCCCTGTAACTAGGGGAAACGTCTTTTGCCACATTGCAATTTAAACTGGAAGACTTTATAATTACAATATTTTCTAAAATTTCCCCGGTTGATATATGCTACCAAGAATAATGTTCAGTTGGGAAGCAGACCAACCTAGGAAGAGATACTTGGAGAATCATTTTATGAACCTGCTGAAATCTTTATCTGTTATATTTTGTTTCTGTTAGTTCCTATCACCACTTGGCTACTCAGTATTGCTGTGTCGTTTCTTGTGGTTGAAATGAAGTCAGAACAGTGTAGTTTCTACAGTTGGTTTTTAAATCTCCACATAAACACTTCTTTATTTTTTTTCTTGTGTGACATTCTACCAGAATATGTGTAGAATTGATTTTTTTTTTTTTTTTTTTTTTTTGAGACAGAGTCTCGCTCTGTCGCCCAGGCTGGAGTGCAGTGGCCGGATCTCAGCTCACTGCAAGCTCCGCCTCCCGGGTTCACGCTATTCTCCTGTCTCAGCCTCCCAAGTTGTTGGGACTACAGGCACCCACCTCGCCCGGCTAGTTTTTTGTATTTTTTTTTAGTAGAGACGGGGTTTCACCGTGTTAGCCAGGATGGTCTCCATCTCCTGACCTCGTGATCCGCCCGCCTCGGCCTCCCAAAGTGCTGGGATTACAGGCTTGAGCCACCGCGCCCAGCTGAATTGATTCTCTTTTAAAAAGCATGGGTGAGTACGGTCCTGGGGAGTGTGTGTGTGTGTGTGTGTGTGTGACAGAGAGAGAGACAAAGAGACAGAAGGGAAGAGAGGAATAGAGACTATGAAAGGCGATTTCCGGCTATGGTGCTGTGTCTGTGCCCGCTTCGTCTTGGGCGCTCTGCAACAGAGAATCAACTGAGGACCCTTCTTCAAATGCACTCCCCTGAGTCTTCACAAGGCTGAGACCCAGGAGGGAGGGTGCTGTACTTGGGACCACTGGGAGCCCAGTGGCTCCTGAGCCAGGGATGCAGGCAGAGCAGGTTGGTCGGTACAGGGATGCTTTGCGGAGCGTGAACCCTCAGGGAATTGTAAATGAAAGTCAGACCCCCGTGAGGAGAGGAAAGAATGCCAGCTTCTCCGAGCTGTGGAGGGTTTGCTGTCTACCCAGCCTTGCCTGCAGCTCACCGCCAGACCTACCAGCCTCCGCCTCCACAACACCCCTTGGAAGGTTGTCAGAAACTGAGACAAAAGTTGCTGTGTGCTGCTTTCTAGCTTTTCTCCCTTGTCCTTTCATCTTGGCACAAAGTCCAATAGAACTGCAAGAGAAGACTATCTCTGGTACAATTGTACTATGTTCCCACTCCATCCCTTTCCAGCTCCCCGTCCTGCGGAAAAAGCCACTTCCGTTACTCAATAAAATCCTCCACCTATCTGTGCAGAGTATGCCAAAGGTTCTGCCCACATCAAAGACCCTTTCTTGCCATATGTTAACAGACCACCCACGTCAGGACCATATCAGACCATGACAGGATATGGTTCTTCTCCATGTCCCTCTTCTGGGACTGGTTTATTCATCCTTTCTTTTTTCTTTTCTTTCTTTTTTTTTTTTCTGAGATGGAGTCTTGCCCTGTCACCCAGGCTGGAGTGCAGTGGCGCGATCTCAGCTCACTGTAACCTCTGTCTCCTGGGTTCACACCATTCTCCTGCCTCAGCCTCCCAACTAACTGAGACTACAGGCGCCTGCCACCACATCCGGCTAATTTTTTTGGTATTTTTGGTAGAGATCGGGTTTCACCATGTTAGCCAGGCAGGTCTCCATCTCCTGACCTCTTGATCCGCCCCCCTTGGCCTCCCAAAGAGCTGGGATTACAGGTGTGAGCCACTGCACCCGGCCTTGTTAACCCTTTTTTCTATCCCCTTTCTCTTGATGGTCAATGTTGCTTTGTTTGTTGTGGAATGTTTAACCTGTACCATTTGCATATTGATTAAGTATTCTATTTTGTATGGTTTGCAATGTGAAGTAACTGGGGGGTGGCTTGAGCCTGTGTGACGGTGGCTCTGACTACCAAGTGAATGGGAAGCACTAAGGAGAATTGCCTCCTTGGGAACTCGATGTAGCTCGTGGTGATATGCACAGGAGGCAGGGAAATACTGGGTAGAAAAGGGTGGGATCCCTGGCAAGGGCTCCACCCTCAGGCCTGGGCCCACGGTCCTAAATGACAACTTCACATCCCTTCACCTACAGTAAGCACGACTGGGGAGGCCTCAGGAAACATACAATCACGGCAGAAGGCAAAGAGGAGGGAGGCATGTGCGTCTTACATCGCGTGCGCAGGAGGAAGAGAGCAAAGGCAGAAGTGCTCCACACTTTTAAACAGCCAGATCTCATCAGAACTCACTCCCTATCATGAGAGGAGCAAGGAAGAAATCTTTCCCCGTGATCTAATCACTTCCCACCAGACCCCTCCCCTATTAGTGGAGAATCACAGTTTGACATGAGCTTTGGGCGGGGACACAAATCCAAACCATATCAAGTGCCAAGCTGAAAGTGCAGGAAAGTCACATTCTCCACCGGTTACTGATGGATGTAGAGTATCAACACCCCAGCTCCCTCACCCCTCTGCTAGGATAAAAAACCCAGGTGGGTGTTTTATGCTGTTTCCCAGAGCATCACAATGAGATTATGTCCTAGGTGTCCTCTGTAGAGCTGGCTTAATAATTTCCCCCTCATTGGTGGATTCCTTTCCGTGTATAACCTTCCCCTGACCCTCTGCCCTGGCCAGAGCCCCTACCCTGGCCAGAGTCCCTGCCCTTTCTATTACTCAATCCTTAACCCAGGGTCTGTTTCTGGGACAAGCCCAGTTGAGACAGTTGACCTAGACTATAGTGGGGAAGGAGGTGATGGGAGGAATAGATAAAAACTATATTGGTTGTTCAGGGAGAAATTATTGCAACTTGGGTCAGATTGAGGACAGAGGTGCAGTGGTGAGATGTGGGCAGATTGGGGACTTGCTGATAAAGTAGATGGATGGATAGGAAAAACCCAATGTAGTTTTCTGTGCTTTTCTCTCTCTCTCTCTCTTGCTCTCTCTCTCTCTCAGGCAATTGCTCTGACCTTTTTCTACCTCATTTATTTCTCTGTTGTTTGTTCTATGTTTTCCCCCTCTCTGTTTCACCTTGCCATATCCGGCTCTCCCCCACACCCATCACCTTGATCTGGCTCATTAACACTATTGCAGAATGTAATTCAACCCGACACTTTTGCAGAGCACCTCGTAGGTGTCAGACACAGAGCCAAGTACCAGGGAGACGGAAATGAGTACTTCACATCCAAGATGCAATGGGCATATGGAACAAATAATCAGGATATGGCATAAAATTGCAACCAAGCCTATCCATTGTAAGGAGAGAGTTTGGAAAAAGAAAAATTGTTAGTCTTTACTGAAGAGTGTTTTAAAATCTCTATCTTGATTGTAAAACCCACTGGGTATCTATTCATATACCTGTCTTGGTAAACAAATGCATCCACTTGTACAGGTACATACACACACAAAGAAACAAATGCATAAATAATAAATAATTAAATAATCCCTTTCTAATTAATTGAAGTGGTTATTTTGCAATGTGAGCTTCAAGAGAAAAGAGATTTTCACCAGAAATGGCCCACTACTACAACAACTATTGCTTGTATAACACATTATGATTTTCAAGAAACTGTATAATTTAGCTCATTTGTCTCTTCTAATAGTTCTGTGGGGCAGGTGACATTATCACCACCCTCATCATTATTATCACCACCATCACCATTATCACTATGACCATCATCATTATCACAATCATAACCTTCATATTATCACCATCATCATCATCACCATCACCATCATCATCACCATCACCATATCATCACCATCATCATCATCACATTTTCACCCTATCATCATCACCATCACATCATCACCGTCAGCATTATCACAATCATTACCATCATATCATCACCATCATTACATCATCACCATCATCATTGTCACTATCACTATCATCACCATCACGACCAGCATCCTCACCATCATCATCATCACCACCACCATTATCACCATCACCATCATCAACATCACCATCACTATCATCACCATTATCACCATCATCATCATCAACATCACCATTACCATAATCACCATCACATCATCACCAT
>NC_045456.1:20269995-20288826 GCF_002776525.5 Piliocolobus tephrosceles | reverse complement strand
GCACACACCTACACATGCACACACAAACCCACAAATGCACACACCTATACATGCACACACAAACACACCTACACATATACACACATTGACACATGCACACACATGCGTGCAACCGCACACATGCACATGAAAAACACATACACACTACATCCGCCTACACATACACACACAAACCCGCATATACATGCACTTACACATATGCATACATAACACCTACACATCTGCACACAGAACCCACACATACATGTAACTATCCATAGGCACACAGAAGCACCTACACACTATGCACACCTGCATATGCACACACAAACCTACATGAACATGCACCGACACATATGCACACAGAAAACACTGACACACTGCGCACACATACACAGACACAAACCCACAAAATGCACCTCCACAGTTACACGAAACACGCCCACACATATGCACATATGCAAACCCACTCATACACACACCTGTATATATGCACATACAACACATACATACACATATACACACACAGAACCCACCTACACACCCCATACATGCACACAAAACCCACAAATACATACATTTGCACTGCAAATGCCCAAATATACATGCACACGCACACACACAGCCCTGTGACATATGCATGCACACTTCGTTTATACACACAGGAGCATAGCCCGGTCGTTTGCACCTGCTGTGGAACTGGACACACTTCTGTTGTTCACAGGGCTCCCGCGGGTTGTTCTTGGACCCCTGAGCACCCACCGCCAGGTGCTTCCTGACGGTTGAGAGATGTTGTACGCTTTTGGTGCTGAGGAGTGGGGATGTTGACGATTATCCTAACTCTTCCTCCAGTTAACCAAACAATCCAAGTCGACTTTTCCAAATTTTCCTGAATTTGGCTTTTCTTCAGTGCACCAGAGATGGCCACGTTGAAGTAGCATTGAAATTCTTGTAATTAAAAACTGTAGAAACAGGATAGCCTATCAATAATTGAGCATGACAGTTTCCTCATCCTGTGAGATTCCATGAGATTTTTTTTTTTAATGCATAGTGCATGTGTCTTTCTGGGTTGTCTAGTGTGTCTACTATATTTTGGTTTGTAATTACAGGAAAGTTGCCAATAAAAAATGGAGAATTTTGTTCCCCATGTTCTTTTCAGTACATATTCAAAATTGTTACTCCTCTGTTTCAAAGGAACTGCCTTTTAAGAATAATACACAAAATGATCACGTTTTCCCACTATTTTAATTTCTATTAAGTTCGAAGGTCATTGTTTCTTTAAAACCTAGGCTAACATATTCTTACTTTTAGGCATGAAAGTGAATATTTAGAATGAAAAGAGAAATCACAGCACCTTGTAAATTTTTTTACGTTGCTGTTTTAAATGTCACAAAAGTCAAGAAAATCACCTATCATTTTTTATCTCTATAATTTTCAAATTTATTTTTATTTTTCTTGTTTCTAAGTTGACTCTTTTTTTCCCTCTTAGATGATGGTTTCGATTTATCTGATGCCCTTCCTGGTGAGTAACAACATCAATTTTTAAAATCCTGTCAATATTTTATGTTAACATAATAAGTACAGGCATATCCCAGACATTTCCGGCTCGGTTCTAGAACACCGCAGTACCAGAAGTCATAGCAATTTCTGGCTTCCCAGTACATATAAATGTTATGTTTACTCTTAACTGTTGTCTATTAAGTATGCAATAGCATTGCTTCTAAAAACAGAATACTCTAATTGAAAATAACTTATTGCTAAAAAATGCAGATACAGAGACAGGAAGTGGGGCATGTGCTGTTGGAAAAAATGATGCCGAGAGTCTGGCTTGGCTCAGAGTTGCTGCAGACCTTCCGTTTGTAAAACATACAGTATTTGCAAAGCACCTTAAGGCAAAGTGCAGTGAAGGAGGTCCGCCTGTCTGTGTCCACCTGCCTTATTATAAAAACTAGATTCATAGATGACAAAGAAAAGCAAGATGCCCTCGTTAAGATAAACAAACCACCCTGGTGGAATAATTCACACTCCTGTGATGGTCAAAGCCGAGCGAAAACTTACCAGGTGCTTGGGGAAGGGGCTAGAGGTGGTGAGCAAATGGAGGTCCCCCTGGAGAGAGGGGCGTCCAGTCCTGGCGTCCTCCCTCTCGAAATCGGCACCCGCTCTCTCCATGGGGCCACTCCATCCTTTTTCTGCAGCTCTTCCTGTCTCCCGCTCCTCACCCAGAGCCCTCGGTGAAGGGTATGGGAAAAGGAATTGAAGGAATCTGTCTTATCACTCTATCTGCTTCTGGGTCTTGTCATCCCTTTATATTTGTTTTCTGGGGCTGCCATAAAAAGGTACCACCAACTGGGGGCTTAAACCACAGGGATTTACCATCTTCCAGACCGGGACAACGCAAGTCTGAGATCAAGGTGTAGACAGACCCATGCTCCCTCTAGGGAGCTCTAGGGGAAGGTCCTTCCTGCCTTTCCCAGCTCCTGGGGACTCCAGGTGTCCCTGGGCTTGTGGCCGCATCACTCCAGTCTCTGCCTCCTTCTCCATGGGGCCTCCTCCTCTGTGTCTCTGTCTCCTTGTCTTTCTTTTACAAGGACACTTGTGATTGGGTTTAGGGCCACCATACTCCAGGATAACCTCATCTCAAGATCCTTCTCAAGCACATCTGCAAAGACCCTATTTCCAAATAAAGTCTCAATACCAGGTTCTAGGTTTAGGATGTAGATATGTCTTTTGGGGGAACCACTGCTCAATCCACTGCAGTTATATCCAGTTCTTTCTGGTGGCTATAGGGGAGGATCCTTCCTGCCTCTCCCAGCTTTTGAGGGCTGCAGGCGTCCCTGTGCTTGTGGCCGCATCACTCTAGGCTCTGCCTTTGTCTACACTGGTCTCTTCCCTGTGTCTCCATGTATCCAAATTTCCTTCTTATAAGGGCACCAGTCATTAGGACCTATCCTAATCTGTTATAACCTCGTCTTAACTAATTACAACGGCAAAGACCCTGTTTCCAAATAAGAGCACCTATTGAGGTTTGGGGTGGATGTGGATTTTGGAGGAATGCTCTTCAACCCAGGACAGCCCTCTTCAGTTTTTTTTTTTTAGATGGAGTCTCTCTCTGTCGCCCAGGCTAGAGCGCAGTGGCGCGATCTTGGCTCACTGCAACCTCCACCTCCCAGGTTCAAGTGATTCTCCTGCCTCCACCTCCCAGGTAGCTGGGATTACAGGCATGCACCACCATGCCTGGCTAGTTTTTGTATTTTCAGTAGAGATGGGGTTTCACCACGTTGGTCAGGCTGGTCTCAAACTCCTGACCTCGTGATCTGCCCACCTTTGCCTCCCAAAGTGCTGGGATTACAGGCATGAGCCACTAAGCTTGGCCACCCTCTTCGCTTTATGTTTTACTTTTTTTTTTTTTTTTTGAGACACTGTCTCACTGTGTTGCTCAGGTTGGAGTGCCGTGGTGGGATCTTGGCTCACTGCAGCCTTGACCATCTGAGCTCGAGGAGTCCTCCCGCCTCAGCCTGCCAAAGTGCTGAGGTGTGAAAGGATTGCAGACGTGAGCCACTGCGCGTGCCAGCTTTTAATTTTATGTCCTGTGGTGCAATGCCGATGGTTTGAGAGAAACAGTGCTAATGGGGATCATCTCTTTCCTGATCACCTACCCCTTCTTGGCCCTTGGGAACAGGTGTTCACTGCAGTGGGAGGTGCCCTTAGTCTTAGAACCTCCACCAGATTTGCCTGCTTGACTTCCATTCCCAGAGGGGGCAGCCTAGGCAGAGGCCTGATGGAGCCAAAAGTGTGTTTCATATGAGAAATGTGAACAGCCTTTCAACCATCAATCCGGTGTCTCCTTCTCATGCACAGATCTTGGGCTCTGAAAGGGCAGTTTTTCTCCTAACTTTGCCATTCTCCTGCCTTCCTGGCTTACATCTCGGTCACAGTCCCATTGAATGTCAAGAAGTGGAGAAGGGCTGGGCACTGTGGCTCATGCCTGTCATCCCAGCACTTTGGGAGGCTGAGGTGGGTGGATCACCTGAGGTCAGGAGTTCGAGACCAGCCTGGCCAAAATGGTGAAACCCCATCTCTAGTAAAAATACAAAAAATTAGCCGGAAGTGATGGCATGCGCGTGTAAACCCAGCTACTCGGGAGGCTGAGGCGGGAGAATTGCTTGAACCCAGGAGGCAGAGGTTGCGGTGAGTGGAGACCATACCATTGCACTCCAGCCTGGGTGACAGAGCAACACTTGGTCTCAAAAAAAAAAAAAAAAAAAAAAAAAAAGTGGAGAAGGGGCCCCTGGTCTCTGTGGAAACCATGGCCGGTAGCAGCCTCTGTGCCTGTCTTCTGGGCTCAAGAGCCATCCGGTAAAGCTCAGCCCACTTGCGCTGGTGAGAAAAAGCAATGCTAAAAACATTCTCCAACTGTTTCCAAGAAAATGAAACAGCCTTAACCACAAAAGAGTTAACACTTGTTTTCCCAGCTGCAACTTTTACTGACTAAAATGTCTTCTCTCTTTAGACAATAAAGACAAGAAACCCACTGCAACGCCCAAGAAGCCCAGTGCTGGTGAGAAGGACTTGTTTCTAGTATGCAAAATAAAAACAAATCATTTTCTCTCACAGCAGGACGGGACTTCGGCAACTAGAAAGAAGAGAGAAGTGATTGGAGTGCTCCGGGTGGAGTCTGGTTAATGCTGGAATTGTGTTAGGTTGTGGACTTGCATCTAGTGATTCCAGGGAGAGAATGGTTGCTGATGTGAAATGTTTTGGGGTCATTGGGACAGTATCTCCGGGTGCTTTTATTCTAAGGATCTGAGTTACTCTGTCTTTAGATTTTCTTCCCCCCCACCCCCTTTTTTTTTTTTCTGAGATGGCGTCTCTTTCTTTCTTTCTTGTCTCCCAGGCTGGAGTGCAGTAGTGTGATCTTGGCTCACTGCAACCTCCGTCTCCCGGGTTCGAGTGATTCTCCTGCCTCAGCTGCCTCAGTAGCTGGGACTGCAGGCACCAGCCACCACACCTGGCTAATTGTTGTATTTTTAGTCAAGATGAGGTTTCACTGTGTTGGCCAGGCTGGTCTCGAACTCCTGACTTCAGGCAATTGGCCTCCCAAAGTGCTGGGATTATGGGCGTGAGCCACCACACCTGGTCTTTGTCTTTAGATTTCTGCTTCCTGGGAGAGAAAGCATTTGGTGCTGAGACCTCCCCTACCTCATCTCTCAACATGTGGGCACACACCTCATTTGTTCTCAGTGCTGTTCTTTCAAACAAAAGTCAGAAACAAAAATCAGAAACAAGGGCCACGTGATGGAATTGCCCAAGGGTTAACCCCACTGGTGGATAAACAGAGTAAAAATGATGCCCAAACTTACGGCATCACTGTCTTGTCTTAGCACTTCTGAGTTTTCTAATATAAAACATTAATAGCTCCACTTCATTATTGCACTTCCTGTCTAGAGTGTCAGCTCATGAGCAAAGGGACCCCGTGTCCCCAGATCCTTGAACTATGCAATCGTGCAGACAGCACCCAATGAGTAGGTGTTGAACGTCTGGATTTGTACTATTACAGTCTCCTTGAGGAAGGGACTGGAAATTCCCATACGTGACTCAGGATGGCTCAGTACGTGCTGTTGGGTGGATGCCAGCAACCATTCCTCCATCTTAGTTGGGTTTTCAAAATCATTCTTCATACTAGAAGACAAGATCTGAGGCCATGGTGAATTGTCACGTCCATTGCAGAGCACATGTGGGTTGCCAGAGCCGCATTTTAGACACCCTCTAGCCTAAATCTGATCACAGTCATCTGTCCCCTTCTCTTAGGGTCTGCCTTTCCAAAGTTGTTAGGGACCTGGGAGGAGAAGATGATGGGATGGGGAGTCAACAGGAGAAAATCATGTGCAGGCAGAATTGGAATTTCACCTTGGTCCAGGCAACACAATTCATTTATAAATTACTTTGTTTCTGTCTCTCTCTCCCCTGCCCCTCCTCTGAGAGCTTCTCTCCTAGCTCTTTGTCTCTCTGTGTCTCTCTTTGTTTTTTACTCTTTTTGTCTGAGAGAATAGTGATGTAAAAATGGTCAGGAATTCACTTTTTCTAATGAGATCCAGGTCAAGCTGATATTCAGAAAAGTATTCAGGAATGTGGGGCTGTGGTGTTTTTTCGATATGTTCACGGTCATTCCTTCCTCGTTTCTCTCTGAAATTTGGTATTAACTGCTTTTTTCCCTCTTTTAGGGGATGACTTTGACTTAGGAGATGCTGTTGTTGATGGAGGAAATGGTGAGTATTATCCTTTAATCTCTTCTGCTGCTGGCCTGCTTATTATCACCCAATTATGATCATTTCAGAGAGAATTCTCCCATTTAAATTATAAAGGGAGCCAGCTTTCACAGTGGAAACCGAGGGAATAGGTGTGTTGGTTTGTTCTTGCTGTTGTCGTTGGGTTTTTCTTTACAACCAGTACATGTGCCTTTATTTTAAAACTGTTACAGCCTTTGGAAGGACATGAGACAAATGTGCCTACCCTGGCCAGGGCTGGCCTCACGAGCATGTGACCTGTGCAGTGGCACAGGACCCCATGGAATGTGGGTTTGACATGGGCACCATACTGGTTTACTGTTCTGGTGCCTGCATCTTAGAATACTTAATAGAATTTGAAAAATGGGTCCCACCTTTTTATTTTGGCCCCAGAAATTCTGCAGCTGGTGTGGATACCCGCTTTAATTTTTATTGAACATACTTGAAATTAAGAACTGTGGCTCAAAGTTGATGGGAGGAAATTGGCAGGAGGCTGTGTGTACGGGTATCCCCACCAGGACAAAGGCCAAGGTCCAATTTCTGTTGAGGGAACCATCTGTATGTAAACTGATGTTTCATTTTCTTTACTGCAAGGCACTTATAATTGCAATTCTCATCTTTCACAAACAGACGACCCACCACCACCGAACCCACCCAAGCCGAAGCCAAATCCAAACCCCGACCAGGCTGGTTCCTCTGGTAAGAGTCTCTGACCCCGTGGGCTATCTCCATGTTGTTCAGAATTCAGTGATATTTATGTCAGCAGAGAGGAGGTGATTTCAGCTGAGTGTGTGCTTACTGTTGACTGCCTGTGCAGTGTAATGCCCCTGTTCATGAAGTGGAAAATATACCTTTCAAAAATAGATATTCAGCTTGGATTTTATTTTTAGTTTGCTTTTTCTTTTTTTTTTTTTGAGACAGAGTCTTGCTCTGTCACCCAGGCTGGAGTGCAGTGGTGCCATCTTGGCTCACTGCAACCTCCACCTACTGGGTTCAAGTGATTCTCCTGCATCAGCCTCCTGAGTAGCTGGAATTACAGGCGCACGCTGCCATGCCCAGCTAATTTTTGTATGTTTAGTAGAGTCAGGGTTTTGCTGTGTTGGCCAGGCTGGTCTCGAACTCCTGACCTCAAGTGATCCGCCCACCTTGGCCTCCCGAAAGTGCTGGGATTACAGATATGAGCCACTGTGCCTGGCCTAGTTAGCTACTTTTACTTCCAGGTTCCATCTTATGGAACTTCTAAAAAATTGAGTACAAGAATTTAAATATAGACTTGATAAAGAGAAAAGTATTGGCATGCACATTCCTTATGGAGAAGTTAGTGTGTTTTAAATCTTTTTGCCCTTAAATATTTAAGAAAAAAAATATTTTCTGACATATTACAGCATTTTCAGTGTAATTTGAATAGCACCATGTTTTCTTTTTAGCTGAATGATTGTCGAAAGTTTATGTGCTTAGGATTTTTTTTTTTTTACATATTTAATTTTTAACACAGAAATATATTAATGATGTTCACATCTTGTTGACGTTTTGATGACGATTAGTGCTAGTATTTTATGTATCTTTTTTTTTTTGAGGCAGGGTCTCACTCTGTTGTCCAGGCTAGAGTACAGTGGTGTGATCATATTAAACATAAGAGCATACCACAGCCTCCAATGCCTGGGCTAGAAAGATCCCCCTGCCTCAGTCTTTCAAGTAGCTGGGGCTACAGGCACACAGCACCGTGACCAATTAGTTTTTTCATTTTTTGTAGAGATGGGGTCTCAGTATGTTGCCCAGGCTGGTCTGAAACTCCTGGCCTCAAGCAATCCTCTTGCCTCAGCGTCCCAAATCTCTTGAGATTACAGGCATGAGCCACCTCACCCAGCCTATATATTAATCTAAATGAAATAAATTTTAAGCAAAGTTCCAAGTCTTTTGTTTATACTGCGTTGTAACATTACTTTTTGCTTACTGATATTCCATGAACACTTTTTCATGTCACATAATCATTTCTATCGTATGACTTTTACCGATAATCATGTACTATTACATACTACATATATAATTATGTATTTCCTTTAATTCTGAAAATGTTGTGTTTCTTCTGGCATTTTAGAATTATGAATTAACAAAGCAAATCTGAGTCAACTCTATGCACTATTTTTATTCCTTCGAATAAATTTCTAACGTTCAAATTGTTTAGATCAATGTGTATGAGTACTTGTATAGCTTTTGACCTGGTTTTTAATTTGCTGCAGAATTTTAGCAATTTATTTTGATGCCGGGGTGTGTGCAAATGTCCCTGTCTTCACACCATCTCCAATATTAGTTATCACCTAGGAAACCTTTGCAAATAGTGTGAAATGTTCTGTCAACTTTCTCCTGGTTTCATGACTTTACTTCTAAAATTTTAAAAAAAACAACCTGCATCCATTGGCCGTGGGTACTTCTTATTTTGTGTATTGTATGCTTTGCCTTTTATTCTTACATTCTGATATGACATTATTGATTTATAAACCTTCTTCATTTATTTACAGACACTAAATATTGCCAGCATGCAATATTATGCTCACGTTTTTCCACTTCATTTATGGTTTTTGTTTTGTTTTGTTTTGAGACTGAGTTTAGCTCTTGTTGCCCAGGCTGGAGTGCAGTGGCGCCATCTTGGCTCACTGCAGCCTCCACCTCCAGGGTTCAAGTGATTCTCCTGCCTCATCCTCCCAAGTAGCTGGGATTACGTGTGCCTGTCACCACACCCAGCTAATTTTTATATTCTTAGTAGAGATGGGGTTTCACTATGTTGATAAACAGGCTGGTTTTCCTGAGTTTCTCCTTTATTCTAAGACATGAAGACCCTTGGAGGAGTTCCAGGTTGACAGATGATGCTGTATTTTCTTTCCTAGGTAGCTTCTCAGATGCTGACCTTGCGGATGGTGTTTCAGGTGGAGAAGGTACAGTTACCTTGTTTTCTGTCTCTTTTCTCTCTCCATCCCATGATGCCCACCTGCTCTGCAGAATCACTGCAGGGTCTAAACTCTCAGCCCTCTGTGAACTCACAGTGAAATGTTCAGTCATCTCTGGGAACTGCCCATTTGCTGAGGCTTCAAGGATGTGGGAAGTAAAGGCTGCCCCATAGAGGGTCGGTTCTGGGAGAAGAGTTCAGGGCCCAGGCAGCTGCCCCACTTTTCTGAGGGACAGTGCCTGTTGAACAGGCCCTTTTCACCACCTCCTCACCCATCCATTCACCTGTGTATTCTTGCGGATAGCTAGTGTTGTTTCAGCTTCGTTTTATTGGGCTGTTTTCTGTAATTTAAGGGATGTGAATATTAAAGCCCGAAGAATAAAGAGATAATGCCTGGGAGTGCAGGTTCTCAGAGTACCCCTGGAGTGTAACAGGCAGCACCCCAGCTCTGTAGCTGGGTAACATGCACCCCTAGAGTGTAATAGGCAGGACTCCAGCTCTGTAGCTGGGTAACATGTACCCCTGTAGAGTGTAAGAAGCAGGACCCCAGCCTCTTCACGGTCCTGGCTGTGAATTTTTCCTTGATCCCGAATCTTCCAGGTGCAGATTTTCAGCAGACATTGCTTTTGTGTTGCAGGAAAAGGAGGCAGTGATGGTGGAGGAAGCCACTGGAAAGAAGGGGAGGAGGGTAGGTGCACCTGGCTTCTGCCGTCTTTCTTCTTGTCTCTCCCACGTGGTGATGAGGAGGGGAAGCAGAATGTCTGAGAGCTGGTGGACTACACTGGCATTGGCCTCCTGAAGCTATTGGCAGGAGACACGGGTGTTCTGTGCCAAGTGCTCCCAAGTGGTATAGCCGCAGAGGTCCCCCCAGCAAACCAGCCCTGCTCCAGGTGCCCACGTGACCCAGATTTTACATTTGGTCATCTGCCCATGATGCTCTGGCTGGCGATCTGACCCCTACATCATGCTTAGCCTCGTCCTTGTGTTTACTAAAGCTCCTACACTCACCCTAACGATCAGAAGCTTGTGACGCGGGATCCTCGGTTGCGCTTGGCCCTTGAGAACGTCAGGGACCAGGTGGGAGGTGGGAATGTGGATCGCTCCCACCCTGGCCGTAACAGGCATTGTGTTCTCCATGAAAGTGCCGGTGATGTATCTCCTGTCTCCTTTTTCATAACCTTTTCCCTTAGATGGGACAAGAAAATAACCACAGAAAGAATTCCTTTTAGAACTGTAAAGACAAAAAAATGAGGTAAGAGAAAGAGAAAGTAGGGAGGAAGGAAGGAGGGAAGGAGGGATGGAGAGAGCGAAGGAAGGAGGAAAGAAGGGAAGAAGGAAGGAAGGGAGGGAAGGGAGGAGGAAGGGAGGAGGAAGGGAGGGAGGGAAGGGAAAGAGGGGAGGGACGGAGGGAAAGAAGGAAAGCAGGAGAAGGGAGGAGGAAAGGAAGGAAGGAATGAAGGAGAAGGGAGGAAAGGAAGGAAGGAGAGAGGGAAACAGAAGAAAAGGAGGAAAAGAAGGAAAGAGGGAAGGAGAGAGGAGAGACAGAAGAGAGGGAGGGGCGAGGACAATAGCTTCGTATTTTAGTATCTCATATCTCTAAAATTCTCAGGGACTTTGCTTCTAGCAAAATGCCTGGTTTTAAGCAACTTCTTTGGCAGAAGAGATACTAATTTGGCCAAAGATTTTAACACCTGTTTGCCATTTTAATCACTGATAAAATGTGAATTCTTAAAATACGCAACGAATGTTTGTGGAAAAAGAAAAGTGCGTAGTCTACCCTTGTTTTAGGTAGTTATTATTTTTATGGATACAGTTCTTGAATTCTGGGCTTTCTTTGAAGAGGCAGTAATCTGTCTGTAGCTCTCACCTGGGACTACAAGGTCATTAAAAAAATAGCTAAGAAAACCCATGCCTGGCATGTTTATGTCAGGCCGTCGCTCTTGGCCTTCTGGAGAGTTCATGTTTACTGTGCCACTTCATCAGGGAGGGGTAGTTAAGCTTGAAAAATCTTTCCAAGACATGACTGTGTCCTGCACATATTAAAGACTGGCCAAGTGAACACACCACCCACAGACCATGTTTGGAGCCAGTGTTTTTGCTGAAAGTCAGACAATTCTCCTTCCCCGTTATGGAGAAGATTCTATCTGGAGAAGGGTCCTCTAAAGCTCACATCGGGCATTTGGAATTAAGAATCTCTTCATCGGCTGGGCGCCGTGGCTTACACCTGTCATCCCAGCACTTTGGGAGGCTAAGGCAGGAGGATCGCTTGAGGCCAAGAGTTCGAAATCAGCCTGGCCAACATAGTGAAACCCCTTCTCTACAAAAAAAATACAAAAATTAGGCCAGGTGTGGTGGCTCACGCCTGTAATCCCAGCACTTCGGGAGGCCAAGGCAGGTGGATCACTTGAGGTCAGGAGTTTGAGACCAGCCTGGTTAACATGGTGAAACCCCATCTCTACAAAAAATACAAAAATTAGCAGGGCGTGTAGCATGCACCTATAGTCCCAGCTACTCGGGAGGCACAAGAATTGCTTGAACCCAGGAGGCAGAGGCTGCAGTGAGCTGAAATCGTGCCACTGCACTCCAGCCTGGGTGACAAAGTAAGACTGCATTTCAAAAAAAAATTAGCCAGTGGTGGTGGCACACATCTGTAATCCCAGCTACTTGGGAGACTGAGGCAGGAGACTAGCTGGAACCCGGGACGCAGAGGTTGCAGTGAGCCGAGACTGCACCATTGCACTCCAGCCTGGGCAACATAACAAGACTCTGTCTCCCAAAAACAAAAAAGAATTATTGCTGGAATGACATTTAAAAAAAAATAGGCTGGGTGTGGTGGCTCATGCATGTAATCCCAGCATTTTGGGAGGCCTAGGCCGGCAGGTTGCTTTGGGCTGGGAGTTCGAGATCAGACTGGGCAACATAGCAAGACCCCAATTCTATAAAACCACAATAATTAACCAGACATGGTGGTGCACACCTGTAGTCCCAGCTACTCAGAAGGCTGAAGTGGGAGGATCTCATGAGCCCAAGAGTTCAAGACTGTGGTGAGCTATGATTGCATCATGGCACTGCAGCCTGTTTGACAGAGCAAGAACCCATCTCAAAATAATAAACAATAATAATAATAAATAGAGATGGATTTAAAATATTTGCATTGAAACCCAAAGCTGTTTTCAGGGGGTGAAAAAGGAACATTCTAACGATACAGAACGCTATGGCAAAGTACCAAGCATTGCAGGTCTTTGCTGCTTCATCTTCTGCCCCTACCTGGGCTCTTTCCTCCAGGTTTGATGTCCAGCTCTCTCTTTTTTGTTTTGTTTTGAGATGGTAAATTGCTCTGTCACCCAGGCTGGAGTGCAGTGGCACGATCTCGGCTCACTGCAACCTCCGCCTCCCGGGTTCAAGTGATTCTCTTGCCTCAGCCTCCTGAGTAGCTGGGATTAAAGGCGCCCACCCCTACTCCCAGCTAAATTTTGTATTTTTTGTAGAGACAGGTTTTACCATGTTGACCAGGCTGGTCTCGAACTCCTGACCTCAGGCGATCCACCCATCCGCCCACCTTGGCCTCCCAAAGTGCTGGGATTACAGGCGTGAGCCATTGCGCCCAGACCCAGCTCTCTCCTTCCATCGGTCTTTGTCTTTCTTTGTCTCTGCCTTGGTTCTGCTGAGCTGCTTCCTGTACCTCGCTGGCCTCTCTTCATGTCTCTTTTCTCCCTGCTCCAATCCCTCCACGGTCCGACCAGGTCTGCCCAGCACGACTGGCGATGGGAGGCTGTGCCTTGCTTTGCCTTCCTGTGTACCATTCTCAGGTGCTCCCTTTGCAAATCGGTCAGCTCAGGTGACTGAGATGTTCTTAGGATCTTGGTGCTCTCTGACTGACTGTCTCTGCCAGCCACTGCTCCCTGGGATCTTCTCTGCACCATGCGTGTCTCAGTCATGATGCTGTGTGCTTCCTCCTGTAGCGGACGCCCCAGGTGTGATCCCCGGGATTGTGGGGGCCGTCGTGGTCGCCGTGGCCGGAGCCATCTCTAGCTTCATTGCTTACCAGAAAAAGAAGCTGTGCTTCAAAGAAAACGGTAAGGCTCGCTCCGCTGGTGCCGCTCCTTCATGCCTTGCTGATTGGAAAACTGTGCTTTCTTTAAAAGGCAGAAACCAAATCCGGGCTGGCACGAAACAGGTGCACGATGGCTGATGGTTTGTGAAACCGCTAAAACTTTGGAGTCGGACCTTCTGGCTTTGATTCCAGGGCTGTTCTGCCTTGTGTTTCGTTGTGTGAAAGTTCACAAGTTCCTCACTGCTGCAGTGCTTGGGTTTTTTATGTCTACAGAGTGGGAAATTGTTGGTACATACGCGGAGGAATTGTTGCAGGGGCTAGAGACAGTCCTGCAGGAAAGCCTCCACAAGTTTCCCTGCAGAGAGCAAAGGTGGAAGACACTTAGCTCTGATGATTCCTGCCTTGTTATTTATAATCAATGTCATCATTAGGAGGAGAGCCGTGAGGAGGGGACTGCCACGGTCCTTTCTTCACCCAGGAGAGTTAAGTTAAAACCCAGCACAAGGCCGGACACAGTGGCTGACAGCTGTAATCCCAGCACTTTGGGAAGCCGAGATGGGTAGATCATGAAGTCAGGAGATCGAGACCATCCTGGCTAACATGGTGAAACCCCGTCTCTACTAAACATACAAAAAATTACCGGGCGTGGTGGCGGCGCCTGTAGTCCCAGCTACTCGGGAGGCTGAGGCAGGAGAATGGCGGGAACCCAGGAGGCAGAGCTTGCAGTGAGCCGAGATTGCGCCACTGGGCTCCAGCCTGGGCGACAGAGCGAGACTCCATCTCAAAAAACAAAACAAAAACCAGCACTGCGGATTCCCTTTCTGTTAGTACTGAAAACCTACAAGCACCCAGGACCTGGGAAGTTTCTTGGGTCGGGACTAAAATTTACAGGGGAATTAGGAGGAGCACGTACTCACCATTGCAGTCCTCCTAGGCCAGTCAGCAGGCTCTTTGGGATCTCGTATTCAAAAGTCCCTAAATCATTTAGGATCCGCCGTGAAGTTGGGAAGTAAACCCTGCTATTTGGAACACAGCTAACGTGCATGCATCACTGGGCAGTTGTATTTAGCTCTGGCCTCCCTCTTACATGACCAAGCAGTGTGGTTTGCAGGGATCTCATCGACCGGGAACAGCTACTCTTATTTTTTATCTTTTTTCTTGAGGCAGAGTTTTGCTTTGTTGCCCAGGCTGGAGTGCAGTGGCGCGATCTCGGCTCACTGCGTCCTCCAGCCCCCCAGGTTCAAGAGATTCTCCTGCCTCAGCCTCCTGAGTAGCTGGGATTATAGGCGCCCGCCACCACGCCCAGCTAATTTTTGTATTTTTAGTAGAGACCGGGTCTCACCATGTTGGCCGGGCTGGTCTCCAACTCCTGAACTCAAGTGATCCACCTGCCTCAGCCTTCCAAAGTGCTGGGATTACAGGTGTGAGGCACCACACCCGGCCAACAACTACTGTTTTATGGAGGAGCCCCTGGGGTTCTTCACGCCTCTGGGTGTCTGAACGTCTCACCCTACTTAGGTCTTAAGTCCTGACTCATTCTTGGTCACTGATGTCATCCACCCAAAGCACTGCTTCCTGAAGATTTCAGGGAGATTCCTAGAACATTTGAATAGATGCTGGTATGGACAGAGTTAGACCGTAGGGGTGGAGTTTCCCCATAATCTCCCATCATTCCAGCATTTGACATCCACAGACATGATTTAGAGTGTAAAATGGAGAGTCCTAAACAGCTTTCAGGTCTCCAGACTTTAAATGAGCTGCTGGTATTTATATCCCCATTCTTGCTGTGGGGTTTTGGGCAGTGTGTGGAAGACAGTTGCCTCCTACCTGGTGGGTGGACTACTGGGAATGGTGTTTGGTTGTTTGTTTGTTTGTTTGTTTGTTTGTTTGTTTATTGAGATAAAGTCTCAGTCTGTCACCCAGGCTGGAATGCAATGGCTCCATTGCGGCTCACTGCAACCTCCACCTCCCGGGTTCTCCCACCTCAGCCTCCCGAGTAGCTGGGATTACAGTTGCACACCACCACGCACGGCTAATTTTTGTTTTTTTAGTAGAGATAGAGTTTCATTAGGTTGGTCAGGCTGGTCTCGAACTCCTGACCTTGGGTGATCCGCCCGCCATGACCTCCCGAAGTGCTGGGATTGCAGGCATGAGCCACCGTGCCCAGCTGGTGTTTGGCTGATTGAATGGCAGTGTTGAGTGGGGCCCAGATGGACAGATTACCACCTTCAAGGAGATGCCTATAAGAGACCTACAATTAGAACCACGTTGGAAAAAAGCAAACAACAAAACATTCTTCTCGCCTCTTGCTGCTTCTAGAAGTAGCAGAGAGGTTAAAACAGTAGGGACACAATGGAAGGGAATTTGTGTTTCCTTTTCAATGACATTTCTTTTTCTTTTCTGAAACTGTTCAACTCACAACATAATATTCAACCAGAAGGTAAGAAAGGCTTGTTTGCCAGAACAGGATGTGTAATATTCTAGATGTTTTATTTCAAACTCTCGGTTTTTTTTTTTTTTTTTTTTTTTGAGACGGAGTGTCGCTCTGTCACCCCGAGTGGAATGCAGTGGCGCAATCTCGGCTCACTGCAACCTCTGCCTCCTGGGTTCAAGCAATTCTCCTGCCTCAGCCTCCCAAGTAGCTGAGATTACAGGTGTGCATCACCACACCCGGCTAATTTTTGTATTCTTAGTAGAGACGGGGTTTCACCAGGTTGAACACACTGGTCTGGAACTCCTGACCTCAGGTGATCCCCCCACCTTGGCCTCCGAAAGTGCTGGGATTATAGGCGTGAGTCAAAGCACCTGGCCTCTAGCTCTTTTCTAGAATCACAGATAATTGTTGAACACTTTCGCATTAAACTACAAAATCTCTGATTGATGATTCTCGGAAAATCTTTGGGTCAACCCAAATTGGATTCATGAGTTACAAAGGATATTTATTACCTTGTGTGTGCAGTCTTAGGAACTTTTGGGATCTTGTAATGCTATTTCATATTCACATCCTGTATTAGTCTGTTTTCACACTGCTATGAAGAACTGCCTAAGACTGGGTAATTCATGAAGGAAAGAGGTTTAATTGATTCACAGTTCAGCATGGGCGGGGAGGCCTCAGTAAACTTACAATCATGGCAGAAGGGGACGCAATGCACCATCCCATTGTCATGAGAACAGCATGGGGGAACCTCCGCCATGATTCAGTGACCCCCACCTGGTCTCTCTCTTGACACGTGGGGATTATGGGAATTACAATTCAAGATGAGGTTTGGGTGGAGACACAGAGCCTCACCATATCACATCCCAAGACGCACAAACTTGGGAAAGCACCCAGGGGGCTTAATGGGCTTGATTTTGTCAAAAATTTGGAAATAGAGTTGGGAAAAGGAAAAACAATATTTCCTCTGCCTTATCCGCTCCCCCCCCGCCCGGGTCTTGGTCTTGGGTGGGAGCATTATCCTCATTTATTGCAGGAGGTGGGGCAGGCATGAACAGTGAAAGCTCTCACTGAGTAGAAACAATTTTCCTAGATTTTTCAAGAACAAAAGCAAATGTGTCCCAGCCTGGTGGCCCACACCTGTAATCCCAGCACTTTGGGAGTCCGAGGAAAGAGGATTGCGTGAGCCCAGGAGTTCAAGATCAGCTTGGGCAACATAGCAAACCTCGTCTCTACAAAAAATGTAAAACATTAGCTGGCCATGCTTGCCTATGCCTGTGGTCCCAACTACTCTGGAGGCTGAGGCATGAGGATTGCTTGAGCCCAGGAATTGGAGGCTGCAGTAAGCCATGATTGCACCACTGCACTCCAGCCTGGACGACAGACAGAGACCCTGTCTCTAGATATAAAAATAACTTTTTTTTTTGAGATGGAGTCTCTCTGTGTCACCCAGGCTGGAGTGCAATGGCGCGATCTCAGCTCACTGCAGCCTCTGCCTCCCGGGTTCAAGCGACTCTCCTGCCTCAGCCTCCCGAGCACCTGGGACTACAGGCGCGTGCCACCATGCCCAGCTAATTTTTCATATTTTTAGTAGAGACAGGGTTTCACCGTGTTAGCCAGGATGGTCTTGATCTCCTGACCTCATGATCTGCCTGCCTCGGCCTCCCAAAGTGCTGGGATTATAGGCGTGAGCCACTGTGCCCGGCCCCCAAAATAATTTTTTTTAAGAAAGCATCCTTTCTGAAGAATTGGCTCGGGGGAGTCCAAGATTCACTTTGTACTACTGAGATGCTAGGGTAATTTTCTTCTAATATTTTCCATAAGTCTTTTATTCTGATGCCAAATTAACAGAAGGTCCAACTTTCAATTCCTGGTTTGCTTTCTAGTTGTCCAGGGATTGATTTTCTTGGCCTTTTGTAAATGCACAAATCAAAGGACTAAAAAGAAAATAAATAAAGCATAATAAGAGAAGCAAGAGATGGTGAAACCCCATCTTTACTAAAAATACAAAAATTAGCTGTGCCTGCTTGTGGGTGCCTATAATCCCAGCCACTTAGGAGGCTGAGACAGTGAATTGCTTGAACCTGGGAGGCGAAGGTTGCCGTGAGCCAAGATTGTGCCACTGTACTCCAGCCTGGACAACAGAGCGAGACTCTTGTCTCAAAAAAAAAAGAAAAGAAAGAAAAAAAGAAAACGAAAACAAGGCACTATTCTATAAATACCAAGACCCTGCCTCGAAAGAGGACTTTTCCAACTGCATCCACTCACATCTTGGTTTTTATACCTAAATTATAAAATGAGTTTAATGTTTATCTCAGTGACACAGTTTTATTAGTAGATAGGGAATTGTGATGTTGGATCGAGGTATCCGGAAGACGAAAGATGTCAGAGCCCTCAGCCTCTGTGGCAGGATTTTGCTTTATGGGTTTGATTTCTGGGATGGTGATTTTGAGATCTTGCAACCCCATAGGTTTGTGGGGAGCTTGGAGATTTCATAAGAAGGATGTGAGTATAGCATGCCCTAGTCCTTCAAGAAACCATGGGCCGGGCACAGTGGCTCATACTTGTAATCCCAGCACTTTGGGAGGCTGAGGCAGGCGGATCGCCTGAGGTCAGGAGTTCGAGACCATCCTGGCCAACATGGTGAAATCCCGGCTTTACTAAAAATACAAAAATTAGCCAGGCATGGTGGCGCACACATGTAATCCCAGGTGCTTGGGAGACTGAGGCAGGAGAATCGCTTGAACCTGGGAGGCAGAGGTTGCAGTGAGCCAAGATTGAGCCACTGCACTCCAACCTGGGGACAAGAGTGAGACTTTATCTCCGAAAAAGAAAAGAAAAGAAAAGAAACCATGCCCAGTTTTGGGGATACCGTTACAGACTCATTTTCCAGGACTGTGTCATTGCATTGAAATTTGCGGTGTTTGTTAAATTTACATTAAAATTAGTCCCAGGCAAGTGGGTAGACAGGTGAGTCTTCCGCATCTTTCCAACAAGGAGATGCCGTCATCAAATCCCGTAGCTTGATATAGATTTATCGAGAAGCTTTGCAGTGTTATGTTTTGGGGCTCACGGATTAGAAACTCCTTGTGGAATCAGACGGCTCTGTTATATGTTGGTTCAAAGCTAACTGCGG